>NC_084902.1:930000-970000 GCF_949316345.1 Pungitius pungitius
GACCAGGTGAGGTTCACAGGCTCAGTTACCATAGCGACTGACCCTGAGCTTTAGTTACTTCCCTTTCTGAAACACAAAGACTTCCTCCACGTGTCAAGCTGAAGGGGGGGGGGAGTGGCCAACGGACCATTTAAAGCACCGCCAGGCTAAGCTAGCTGGAAGGGTTGCTAGTTCAACATGTTCCACCAGGTGGAATTCTGCCTCCAAGATGATCTAATGTGTGTAGTTTTGTGTTTAAAATCCCATTAACAATTAAACAATAGTGTCTAAAATACACCTTTTCTAAAATGATTACTCATTCCAAACATTCATGGAAAAACAACATTGTAACAAACAGAACAACAACATTGATTAATCGCCATTAATCAAGATTAATCAATTTCAAAATCTGCAATTAACTAATTCATTTTTTGACAGCCCTAATTATTATAGATAAAAACTACCAGAAGTACAAACAGTCATTAAACTGGCCTTCACATCAATGCAGCAGTAATTAAAATACACTATTTTTCTGTATAATGATTTAATCTAAGTATATTTTGACGTACTTTTACTGACGTAGAAGGGTAAAAAGTAGCTCCCCTTGTTGTTCATAATAATTCCTGGTTTCTATCTCTGAGATCAAAGGTCAACTCAACGTTTTAGAAAGATAATGTGAATCTGATCCCCTCCTCTTTCTTTCTTGTCTCATCTTTCAAACACACTTCATTTAAAAACAAACTTCCCACACAAAAAGAAATGTGGAATGTCAGCTAGATAAAGAGGAGAAAGGGACTGATTATAGCAGATCTGTAAGAAGGTATATGCTCTTTATGTTGTAACTGCTCTTGTACTAACAAGTGCTCTGTGTGATGTATGTTGTATTTATCTCTATTTACTAAAAGTACTCTGCGTGAGATATCTTGTACTCTGTGTTTTGATAAAAAATGGTTAATTACAGATAAAATAATATTATTGATTTTAAAGAATGTCGTCTTCAGTAGGAAACAGTGGGTCACAGACAGATGGTCGAACGATGTTGCACATTTTTTGATTTTGCAAATAAACAGCAGTAAAACCAAACAGATTAATTGAAAGCATTTTGGAAATTTGGTGACTGTGAGTCACTTGAACACAACTCATGTTTCATAGAATACAGTTGGAAAAAATTTCTGCATGACGGCAGACAGACAATAGACAACAAGACAACATAGAATACGAGTTTTAAAAAGTTAAAAATAAAGAAAGTGAAAAGTGTGTATGTGGAGTGTTGGAAGTGACCGTGGGATGTCAGGGTCAGAGGGGCACAAACAGGTTTTGTCCAGGGTGAGAGGGGCAAGAAACAATCTTTATAGCTCGCATCAGGGTCCTGGAAGCAAACAAGTCCTGAGATGTGTTCATGTTACCCCGGAAAAAGAGGAACTTTATTGCTTATTGCAGAGAACCACTCCACTCCGTCACTCCTTTCTCATTGACCGATATCCAGTCATGACCAATCAGCCACTTCACTGAAGGCCTTATATGTGTGTGTGTTTGTGTGTGTCTGTTTGCGTGTGTGTGTGGGTGTTGTCCATTGATGGATTATTGCAACCTGAAAGTTACTCTGTGGTGGAAAGTGGGCGAATTACGATATAGTTTTTCCAGGACTTTAAACGTGTACCTGAATGCATCAGGGCCATTCTCCTCCTCACGTGGAGGAGCTCATTGAGCCTCATGATAACGGGGTCTGAGCACATGAGACGCTGGTTTAGTTCTGCAGTGGGAAGTATAAACAGAAACCAGTCCGTCCATTATGGACTAAATGCTTTACTTTCTCTGTCCATTTGTTCCTCATTTGTGTCACTGTCCCTTTCTCAGTCTCATCTTTTTCTCAAACGTCGCTGTCTTTCATTTCTTCCTACCGTCTTTTTATTTGTCATTTTCCGCTATCTCTCTCGTCTGTCCGCAGTATTGAGACAATATCATCGTCCTGCCTGGAATGCAAAGACTCAATTGGTCGAGTAGTGTCACATGGGATGGTATAACTAATGCAATTGGTCTGTGCTTTAAGCCACTACCGTAAACACGACCATAGCCGCGCCAATCGAAACGTGCTCTGTTACGCTTAAATCACAACCTTCTCTTTTTAGCTTTTGGTCTGGGTCCAGATGGGACGGCTTCTGAGACTTCTGTAGACTGAAACGTCTCTGATGTCGACCTGTCAATCAGCGTGTAGCCCCGCCCTAAAGCATCCCCTGCTTTATAGTCTGTTTGACTCTAAATGGACCATCATTCACTAAATGAACATCATGCTGTATTGAAGAAGACTTGAAACTAGATGGAATGAATCAAGAGAGAAGTAGAGTAATTTTCTCATAGACGTCTATGGGACCAGAGGAGTCGCCCCCTGCTGGTCACTACACAGAATGCAGCTTGAAGACCTGAAGTTCTGACTTCACTCTTCAGACCCAGAGTTTGCTGCCTGTTAACTACACAGTCTTCTCTATTCCTGACAATACTCCGCTGTTGTCGTCTCATATGAACCAGGTGTGTGTTATTATAATTTGGTTTCAGGTGTTCAGGTGTTTGTGTTCGGCACCTTCGGCGGCCTCTGTGAATTCCCAGCATGAATCACGGTTCCTTCCTTCTCTCTCTCCCTCTCTCTCGCTTCATCATTCCAGTCCTCCCATAAAAACTCTCTGTCATTTTGTTTCTTTCCACTAATTTGAGTCACACTCACTCACTCACACTCACCTCGCACCACCCCCCTCACACACACACACACTCACTCACTCACTCACATAACTAAATGGAGGGGATTTCCATAAAGTCGTTTCTCTGACGCCAGGTTTTGTTGGCTCAACTGAGAGAACTTTACTTCCCACAATGCAACACAGAACAACAGAATACAAGATCAAAAAAATGAAAAAATGACCGCTGGAACTACATTCACCATTTACTCTAATGGCATACGTAATGGAACATTTAGACATTTACTGGTCTTATTTCTAATCCGTTGGGATGTTTAACATGTTGGTCCTTTAATCCGTCTCACCGTACAATCATAGGTGGGATTATTTGATTGACTGTTGACTGATGGTTGAAGGTAGCAATGCAATTTGAGAATAAAGGCATGAGTGAAACTGTCTGCACAATTAATGTTTTTGTTCTCAAATATCAAACGTACCAATAATAAATTCAAAAGTGTTAGGGTTCGAGTCTCAAAAATGACGGTAAAACTTGGTGGTATACCATGGTAAATAGAGTGTTGTAAATTTTACGTTAGATTAAAGTGGAATAATCCCATCCTGCTTTTTTTATTGGTTTAGATCCCACCAAAGTCAACCTTTAGATGCTATTGACAAAAGGCAACAGTGAACCACGAAACTATGTGCTTCCTTCTTCAATCAATCCCATCAGTGATTCACCACCAGTTAAACTTCACACGTCAAGTTAAGTGTATAGTTTTATTTGCACAGATAGACATAAAGAATACATTAGATGTTTTATTTCAGTGTGTGTGTATGTGTGTGTGTTAGAGAGTAAGTCTCGGCTCGTACATGTTGTGTTAAGTTAAATGTTTTATTAATTCACTTCACTTACAGTGGAGCATTTTAATTATTTCCAGCCTTAATGTTGTTAATGTTAAGTTTTGTGTATTTTACAATAGATTGCGCTGTGAACACACTCAGCAGCTTCACATCAGATGCTTTGGAAAACAAGGATTCAAAGCGTCCTATTGTGCCGACGGAGAGCTTCGTCCCATCAAGAGAAGCACAAAGGAAACGCTGCTTAAAGCTACAGAAACAAAAACTATTACACGTGGATAGAAGCTGCTCTTCATTTTCGAGCCGATCATGTCATTTCCTGTTAGTATTTGACCGTAAAGATACAGACACAAACTAAAGAAAACATACTTGAGATGATCACAATTTTGTGAAACAGAATCCATAGTTTGATTTCTCTCCAAGTTTGTTTTACCTTCTGTTGAACCTTTGTGCTCATCTTTCTTCGTTTTACCAATGTCAGCGTTTTCCTCGACTAACCCTTGGAATCAGAACAGTCTTGGAAAAGATGTTTCCACCAGAAGAAAACCGAATAAAGTTTACTGGCAGTAAAAGGATGGGAAAGGTCCAGGTTGAACAGACTCATGTTCCACGTTTCCCACCAGACGCTAGTCTTCTCTTACATGAAGCCCAGGTGTAATTGTTGGAAGAGAGCAAACTCTGTTTTCATGCACAATACTGAGGTGGGACTTAAACCTACAACCTTTCATATTCTAATTATATCTCCAGAATTAATCGAAAATCAAATGGGTCGCGGTGGCAGCCGGCCCAGCAGGTTAACCCAGAGTTCCCTCTCCCCTGAACATGTTGCGGATCATTTTGGGGGATCTAGAGGCGTGTCCTGGGTCTACCCTGAGGTCTCCTTCCTGTGGGAGGCATCCTGGTTAGATGCACAAACCACCTCAGCTGACTCCTCCTAGGATTAGGGTTAGGGTTGTGGTCTTGTTGGCCTTCTCAATGACCTCCTCAATGACCTCAAACATTCACTGTCCATGAAAGTCACAGAAACAGAAAGAAGAAACGGGACTGTTGATGAAGGTCAGCCCTGGTGGAGGCCAAAACACGGCTGGGAAGTGTGTGACTTATGGGCGAGAATATGAAGACAGCATCTACTGCAGGCAAACACAGCCCGGATGGCCCACTGCAGCGGGTCCGGCACCCCATTCTCCCTCAGCAGCCCCCACAAAAACCTCCGAGGGACCCGGTGCCTTCCCAAAGTCTACAAAGTTCACGTGGTTGGGCAACCTCCCAGGACCCCACTTGTAGCCTTGCGCGGGTTAAGAGAGGTGGTCCACTGTTCCACGACCGCAACCCAGCGTAAGCTTTCCCTGGGAGGCTTAGTAGTGTGGCACCCGATCGTGAGCCCACTCCCGGTTCCTCCTTTTAAAGATGACCCACCACCCTGGTCGGCCAGTCCGTTGCCACTGTTCCCAATATCCTCGCAACATTAAAAAGTCGTGCTAGACAAGACAGCCCAACAATGTCCCTTCCTTTGCAAAGTGTCATGGGAAATGTAGTGGTATTTGTATCTCATGTGTATTCTGGGCTGTTCAGGGTCAACACAAGGTATTTGAACTCACTACGCAGTGTCCGTGTGTGTGTGTGTGTGTGTGTGAGGAACTGGGCGATGCCATGAGTACAATGGCAAACAGTACAAACAGCAGGACAACAGAGTGTACCTATTGTGTGCATGTGGTGTGTGTCTCTGTGTGTCTGTGTGTGCATGAAAGAGAAACAGAAGAGAATTTGAAATTGTGTGTCCTTGTCTACAAAGACACGCACACAAGCTTACACATTGAGACCACACACAGTGTACTGCCCTACAAAGTGTGATGATGAGTGTGAATAAGGACGTGTAAAGGTGTTGTTAAAAACAGAAGAACTGATGTTTTCTATTCTTTGTACTACTACTAAGATTGAAGGATAAAGTAGGAGAACAATGCGAACGCACCCAAACACAGACCCAGAGGGAGATTCATTAGTTTTACTCCCAATAACTTTTCTTATTTCATCACACAGACACAGTTCCATTTTGGAATATATATCATGCAAAGAAGATAAATGTCCCTTTGAGTATCCGATCGGTTAAGCTCGTTGAAACCTAGGAGGCCTCTCTTTGTCAGTGATGTCATATAAACACAAACCCCAATAGAAGCCGGGAATGTAAACACACACACACACACACACACACAGCCTCCGTGTGTTTCAGTGGTGATATTCCAGGACGCTTTGCAGCTCGCAGGCCTTCAGTACGGGCTCACTAGGCCAGAAGTATGAGAAATGTTGTTATTTTCAGATTTGTTCTATATTTTCTCTCAGTTTTCTGTTTTTACTTTATTGCGTGAGTTTGAATCGAAACACACACAATAGTGTAGTAAAGTAAATTAACTAATATTCACACAGGCGGCTCCTCAAGTAGTTTGACTCTCAGTTCAGTGTGAGACCATAAAGCTTTTAGTTTAAATTCTGCTCATTTTAGTCTCCAAAGGTCCACTGTAGTGGGACTCAAACTAACAACCATCGATGGTACAGGATGATCTGTTTCAAAAGGGGTCGCTGCTGACAGTCCACAGACAATCAGAGTTTAGTCCCAGTAGAAGAACACAAACGCACCTCCAGCCACCAGTACATCAAGCTCCTGAAGTTTGTGGAGGATACCACCCTCATTGGACTGATCTCCAGACAGTGGAGATAGTTGTGGATTTTAGGAAGAACGCCCTGTGAATCACCCTGTGTGACTACCCTGTCACCGCTGTGGATTCCATATGTTTCCTGGGCTCCATCATCACCCAGGACCTCAAGTAGAAGCTGAACATCTGCTCCATCACCAAGAAGGCCCAGCAGAGGATGTTCCTTCTGAGACAGCTGAAGAAATTCAACCTGCCAAAGACAATGATGGTGCACTTCTACACGGACGTCATGGAGTCCATCTTCTGCTCCTCCATCAGCGTGTGGTACGCTGCAGCCACTGCCAAGGACAAGGGCAGGTTGCAGCGTGTCATCCGCTCTGCAGAGAGGGTGATTGGCTGCATCCTGCCGTCTCATCAGGACTTGAAGCAGCTAAAAGATTGTAGCTGACTCCTCTCACCCTGGACACAACCCATTGGTGCCCCTTCCATCTGGCAGGAGGCTGAGGTCCATCAGGACCAAGACCTCCCGCCACACAGTATCTTCCCGTCGGTGTCATCAACAGAGCCGCCCCCCCCCCGCCTGACTCTCACATCCCTTTTTCCTTCAGTAAATGCCATTATGTTGTCTTAGCTGTCTTGTGGTCCATTGTCTGTTCGTTGCCATGCACCAAACGGCCATGTCAAATTCCTTTTATGTCTGACATATTTTGGCAAAAAAATGTTTGATTCCTGATTCCTGAGGATGAGACACAGATCAAGTTGGACGGACTAGTCGGGTGGATCTGTGTTACTGTATGACTTTGTAGAAAGCTGTTATCCTACACACACACACTCAGTCTCTCTCTCTCACACACACACACACACAGTCGGACCACATTCTTGTGCTCCAGCCAAACATTACATATGTCCTCACAAGACAAGAGAGAATTCTCTCTGAGCTCCTCTTCTTCTCTGCTCATAAAAAAAGACGTGTTTAAAGGTTTCTTTTTTTAAACCTCCTTCTTCTTTGTGTGTCTCTTTGTGCGTCCACTGCGCTTTTATGTTTCAGAAGAAGAAACTCCTGCAAGGCTGCACACAGAGGGTCAGTATGGAAGCTAACGAGTTCTCTTCTCCACAGGTTTCTACTTCCTCTGACATCATCGCAACATGCCTGAGGGGTCACAGCGAGGACACCAGAGATTGCCGAGGAACACAGGTAAGGGGCGGAGCTAGGTCAAGTTTAGTTTAAGCGTCCCCCACAAGAAGCGAGTCAACAATGATTCTCTCTGTGGACTGAATGTGTTCAGTGAGTGGAGGAGATAACGATAAGACGTAGATGACTTTAATGACATGTAGACCAGGGGTGCCCACACTTTTCAACTGACCGAGTTACTACAAAGCACGTCATCAAGGAGCATCAAAGCCCTGTGGTGCAAAGGATAGCACTTCAGACATTTAGTGTCTGAAAATGTTGCCGAGGATGTGGGTTCAAGGTCCACTGGAGTAGAGCTGCGATGATTAGTCGATGTAAAGGAGGATATTGATTATGAAAAATCATGAATGAATAATAAGATTAAGAGCAACTGGTCTTTCACATCCGGCATTGCAGTACACTACAGGAAGTGCTGGGGCGGTATCGCTTCTATTGTCTACATGTGTCACAGCGCGGGGTGCGAGGGCAAGGAGGGAGGACTCAGTCGCGGAGATGATGAAAAATAAAAGGATTTTAATAGTCAAAGAACTCGAACTCAAAATCGCTCCAACCGAAAAAACAGGAAGGAGGAGAAAACTAAACAGACAAAAACAGGGACCTGGACTGGAGAACACGAAACAAACTTACTTGACAAGAACACATGACACGGTCGACATGTAATGACGCCACACACAACAAGAGACTCACAGGACTTAAATACACAAGGGAGGTGCAGGTGATTGAACACAGGTGGAAACGATCAGGCACGGCAGACAATCACAGGGGAAGACAGGAAGTGAAGTTACCCAGGGACACAAGAGACATGAAAACTACAAAATAAGACAAGAAGCAGACCCAAACCGTGACAACATGCACTAAAGGAAAAGAAGATGTTTGTCAAATTGAACATGGGAGAGCCCAATAAGTCTGGGAGTATTTCATCAGTGAACCAAAGAGTACAGCGCAGGTATTTCAAAGCAGCGCGACGCAACGCAGGAACATTTAAATCATGCTGGAGACACGTCTTCTCCTCATGGGTAAGTTTAGCTGACTAAAGTAACGCTAGCCTTGTTAGCTTTGCGTAAGGTTGGAGAACAGAACGTCTGGTGGAGGATGCTAACTCTATTATGTTAAATGCAGTGTAGTCATTGGGTAAATTATCGTAGCCTGCTGTTTGTTTCTGAATAGTTAACGTTAACCTCCACTTAGCCTTCTTTAAAAACTAAAAATATTTCATATCAACGCAATGATGAGATCTACTATAACATAATACAATCTATAATACTAAAGCCTACAATGTGATAATTCAAGCTGTGTTCTTTCTCTTGTTTAATATGCAAAAGCCTCAACATACTCGTCACCTGCTTAGATTTGATTGATATTTTTTACAACTAGTTGCACTTTCTCGATACTTTTAAACGCATATTTGCACTTACATTTTGTATTACTATTATGATGGTTGCATTTGCATTAACTTGTTACTCAAATACATTTAAAGTTCAAAATCCCCATAAAAGGACCAAATCCACGGGGCCTTTCAAGAGAAAGGCGCGTAACCATGGTGACATGGGGGGTAAAAAGGGAGCAGGATGTGAATGGGTGAGAGATGGTGTTGGATGGAAATAAACGGCCACATATTGTAGCCAAAATGAATACTTGGCTCTTTGTTTCCACGCTTGTACATTGTGGTCAATAATAAAAAAAAAAGTTGATAGATTAGTTGGATCCGGAAATAATCGTTAGTTGCAGCCCTACACCGGAATCAATCATCTGCATTTGTGCCTCATTTAGAACTCAGACATTCAATTTGAAGTTCACAGAATAAATGTTTGTTGTGGTTTTGCCACCAAGCTGGAAGTCATTTAAGCATTTTTATTTCAGGATTCTGAGGCTCTAGCTTTCTACTCCGAGCTGTGACTTCCTGTCGCCGAGACACAGAGAGCAGCTATAATACACAACCATATCGCACACACACACACACACACACAGAGTAATGATGTGTAATTACACAAAGCCACTATGCTGTTTAGTTACTCGGCTGTTATATTGTTATATTGGCTTCCACAGATAGCCTTCCAACACACACACACAATCTGTGCACACTGCACTGATTGTTGCATTCATAGGCAGACACACAAAAACACACACATCAATACACCCAGACTGCAGGAAGTTGTATGGTTTGTGGTGATAAAGTGTAGCGCTGAACACACACACGATAAAATGCCATTGTCGATCTGCTGATTACAACCACTGAAAATAACCAAGCAGAAAATACGGAGAACGCCCAAGATAAGACTCGAGAAACGTGAAGATGAATGATGGAATAGAGACACGAGGAGGGGGAGGAGGAGCAGGAGGAGCAGAAGGAGGAAGAGGAAAAGTCAGGTTAGAGGAGGAGGGAGATGAAGAGAACAGGAAAAGGAAGAGGATAAAGAGGAAGACAAGGAGGAGGGACAGGAAGACAAGGAGTAAGAGGAGGAACAGGAAGAGGAGGAGGAGAAGCTGCTACTTGTTGCTAACATTGACAAATACACAAATCACATGGAATTACCCACAAGTCAAATAAATATCATACATGATATATCATTTCATATATATTTTTTATCCTATCATATATCATAACCACCTCATGTGAGGAAGGAATTGGTCTCTTTGACAGATGGAAGGAATGAACAGTTCAAACATCATGTTGTGGCTGTGATTAGAGAGGAGCCCCCCCCTCCACACACAAAGCACCTAATCACAGGGGGGCGGTGGCCTGCTGTGGTTTTACACAAATTGGAAAGACAACATATGTGCTTAAAGTCTTTAGAAGCTCAAGCAGCATTGTAGAGTCAGAATATGTATGTGTGTGTGTGTGAGAGACAAAGAGAGAAAGAGGGATGGGACAAAATACATCAAACCACATCCTATTATTGAGCTTTGCTTTACACTCACACACTCTTGTGTGTTTGTGTCGTTACTGTGTGCGTGGAAGCGATCTACCATGTGTTACTTTCATCTTTCTTTCTCTGCTTGGTCTTCGTTGTAGTTTGTGAGCATACGCTTTCTATGCTGGTGATGTAGGAAGGTTGATTTGTGTCTTCATTATGCAATAAAAAAACCTTTTTGAGAGCAAATTTCTTGTATTGCAAACAAAAATCAAGTTTGTGAGTAAAAAGATAGCCACCGCTGTCAGATTGCATCACCTCGTAGTTGACGTCCCCTACCCGTGTGACCACAAAGGGTCCCTGCCACTTGGCGGGGAGTTTTGAGCTAGACGAAGGAAGCATTACAAGCTGGAGCCAATTCCTCACTACCCAGTGTGTGGAGTTTGGCTCGCAGGCCCAGGACCCTCCTCCCAGTGTTCCTTAAGCAGGTCGAGCACTCCCCCTGTGGTTACCTGGCAAGCAGCAGCTCGAAAGGAGAAGATCCCGTGGAGGCCTGGAGGACCTACTGTACAACAGAGGATCAAGCCATTTATCCCAATTACGTTCATCATCGTAAATGAATTTACGAATCATGGATTTTAACGTTTTATTGAGCAGTTCGTCAGACTGGGGTTGGTAAACAATGCTCCGAACAGACTTAACCCCCAGTAATTCGAAACGTTCCCACAGTGTGCGTGACATGAACAAGTTGGTCCTGGTCAGTCAGAATCTCTTTTGGAACGGAGCCTGCATAACACTCTTCACGGAGATGTTGGGTGAAATGGCTCGATGACGTCCACACCTTGGCGTTCAAATGGCACCTCTATTAACGGTAGCGGTCGCCCAACAGTTGAGGCGCCCTCTGTGGGTCGGGTCTGGGAGGGGTCGGGAAACCAGGGGAGGGCCCATGCTACCACTGGCGGCCGATCGGCGCTCTACCCACACTCTCTGGCTGCTGCCACCTGTCTGACGCAATGAGAATGAGAACGGGCGATCCCCGGGCCAAACCTAGCCTCTCGGAAGGCCCTCCGGTGGTTTCGGGGGACAGTCCTATCCGGTCCATGATGGCCCTCTTCACATCTGCGTAAACGTGCCTGGCCGCGGGTGGCAGACCCCTCAGGAAATGCCAGTTCGCCTCCACCTGATCGCGCTGCATAGCCGCGATATCTCCAAGCATCTGCCCCAGCGCAATCACCGAGCTGCCCGTCAATGCTCCCAATCGTCCCTGGTCAGGCGCCACTGTAGCCAGGATGGAGCTACTACCGCCAGGTTCGTTTGAAGGATGAACAGACACATGGTTTACTGATCAATCCACTTTTTATTTCGTAGTGAGCAGGTTCGTGGGTTCGTTGCTCCGCTCCTCGGCCTTGCCGAGACAATCAGTCAGGATGTTGCTCAGCTGTGCTTGTTAACTACCTGCCTTCACCGTTTGCTCAACCATTCCCCCGCTCTCCACTCTGCAGCTGAGCTAACCACACCCCGCCACCACAGTCTGTATCTCAGTTTACAACCCAAAAGATCATCTTTCTGAAACATAAGTATTTCAACATCTCTTCTCCTCAGTTTCTTTGTCTGAACCCAACTTTCCTGGTGTCTCATAAAGACGCCGAATCACCTTATTTCTTAAAAGTTGAAATGGAAGAAAACACAAACACCTACAAGTTGTTTAAAGAGGACGTTGAAATGAATTTGAACATAAAGAAGGAAGAGATCATTTGAAAAAGGAAAGTCGTGTTTTTAATGTTCCAGGAGGTTTTCATTTGAAATTAAAATATTTAACATGATCTTGTTTCACATTCAGCAGAAGAGTTCATTGTGTCAGTTGGTGGTGATGTGACGCTCTGCTGCACAAACACAATCACACAAACACACACAGACATGCACACACACACACTTCCTGCCCAACCCCCCCTCGCATGTTTCCTCGTTTGATGGTAGATGCAGTTAACGAGGTTACTCTCACCCCAGCCGCCTTATTGCACCTGCAGATCTACTGCGTGGATCAAACCATCAGCGAATCAATCCTTCGATCGATTGATCCGTGTTGGCCGATAACGACCGGCACCGTTTTTGGTTTCTTTTGTTCTTTCACCCATGTGGATGGATTTGGTGTCTTGGTTCCTGTTCCCGAGGACCTTCACAAAGGTCTGAAGTAAGTCGGGTTGGTGCGCCGTTGGGAGTCCGCGACGTTCACCCAGAGTCAGAGGGAACACGACTTCTTCTGATGCATTTCTGTTTTTTTGTATCAATCCTGTCGTCATTTTGAGCTCATATGTGATTTCTGACAGTTATCAAGCTGTTAACTTGATACGTGGTTGCTATGGACTTTGCTAACCTGTGTGTAGCTACTCCTTTGAATCATTGTTCTCTCGTTGATTTGCTTTGTTAGTTGAGTTTGTTCAATAAAGTTTCAGACTTATTGAATCAGGTGAATCTCTGAGACCTGATTGGTTGGTGATTTTTGAACTCAAAGCATCTGTTCCTGTCTCTCTGCAGCTGCCGAGCGTCCCTCCTCAGCCTCGTCTCTTGGCGGGATTGTGGGTAGGATGATGTCATCGTGCGACCGAGGAGCCTCGTCTTCCTCCTGCACCTCCGTCAACACCGCCTGCTCCGATGGCGAGCGCACTGCCTCCCTGTCCCTGTCTTCCTCCGTCTCGTCCGTCTCCCTGCAGGACACCTCCCACTCCTCCTCGTCTTCCTCCTCCTCGTCTTCCTCGCTGCCGTACGGTGCCGTGCCAACCTACAGCGCCTCCTCCTCCTCCACGCCGAAGAGGAACGACTCGGACATCAGCCTGGAGCTCACTCCGCTGGTGGCGCCGCACGGAGGAGGAGGAGCCTATGTAGCCCCGGGGGAGGGCAACCCCCCCGGTGGACGTGGAGCCAATCCGGCGACGGGAGGTGCGGTGGCCCCGCCCAGACAGCTGTCCCGCCTGGACCGAGTGGTGCTGGAGATTGTAGAGACAGAGCAAGCCTACGTCAGGGACCTGAAGAGCATCGTGGAGGTAAGACGTCTTCACAGATGTTGAGCTCACCACAACTTCCTGCTTCCTGCAGGAGGACCAAAGGCGGCCATCACTGATTTTGTTAAACATTCATTATTATTATAGTACTATACCGGTAGAAAATATGGAAACAACGTCACGTGTTGTCATCTTTTTTAATGCGTTTTATTTTGAAAGTCCAGCAACAGCTCGATCTTTTAAAAATGTATATTTTTTTGGTTATATTTTTTTCTTCCTTAGGGGGTGGGGGCTAGTTTCAGAAAAGGGTTTAGGGGGTGACCCCTGATACAGTGGATCAGGAAACACTGGTCTTCATTGGAAACAATTTAGTGAGGTCTAATTCATCTTTAACATTACAGACGTTTGGCTGCTCTGGCTCTAGACCAATCCGAACGGTTCCTCATCATACTAAATATACGTGGGGGGGGGGGGGGGGGGGGACTTTGGGAGGAGCCAGCTGTAGCTGTAGATTTAATGGCCAGGTGTGAATGCCTCTGGGGCAATTTACCTGCAGCTGGCTTCCACACACACACACGCACACACACACACACACACACACACACACACACACACACACACACACACAGACACACACTGGACAAACTACGGCTCAGGTTTTTAGAAAGTAGGTTCATCACGTCTCGATTTGCTCAGTTGGTCTTCTTTCTTTTTATTTATGGCGTCACCTTGTTGAAACACGTTTCATTCTTCTGAGCAGGGATGCTGTTTCTCCTGTTGCATTGTGGGGAATCAGTTAGTACATCATGTTTAGAAGCAAGTAGAAAATTACCTTCTTTATAGTGAATTTTTAATGAAAGATAATGTGATAATTTGCTGACTTGGTTAAAGGTGTGTGTCTAATTCATCACCGCTCCAGGTGCGTCAGCCAGGTGGTGTGTGTGTGTTTTGGGGTTGTGTGTTTTGTGTGTGTGTGTGTTTGTGTGCATACAGCTGTCAGATTGAGTGTAAAACATCCTCTTGAAGTAAAAGATAGAATTTACTGCTGCTTTCATCCTCTGCCACAACACTCACATTCACGCACGCACACACACACACCCTTACACTCACACACGCACACACACACACACACACACTTCTGCCCCAGCTGTCAGCAGGCTAATCAGCTGTCTTTCAGTTTCTTCTTCTCTGACCTTCAGCAGAGGACGAACCCTCTCAGTCATCACCACATCCTTCTTCTTTGTTGGTAACCCTTCCTGTCTGTGTGTCACCTGTGTTTTTCACCTTTGACAACTTCTACAATCCCAGAATGCCTCTCTGCTGATGGGAAGGAGCTCTGATATGATGATATGGCGTGTGTGTGTGTGTGTGTGTCCTGTAATGCAAGCCTCCATTCCTGCTGCTCTCTGCATTTGAGGTTTTGCTGAAGTCTGGTTTTGATTGAGGCTACATGATGTCACGCTCACTGGGAATCTGAACCAACTACCATAATAGGCCTGTGTGTGTGTGTGTGTATGTGTGTGTGTGTGTGTGTGTGTGTCAGAGAGGGAACAATAACTCAGTCTGAGGAAAAGAGTGAAACATCTCTCTGTCACTAAACCTGTCTCTCTATGAACTTTATTTTCTAAAGAATAATTAAAGCAGATCAATAAAACTATAAACTATTATCTAGTGATCAGATCCGGGTGTCCTTCTTCTTCTTCTTCTTCTTCTTCTTCTTCTTCTTCTTCTTCGCTTTCTTGGAAATTGCTAAAATATGTGAAATTTTAGTAGAATATTTTGTTGTGATTCATGTTCCTGTTTGTGAGTAGAGTGTTGGAGCGAACATGAGACGGGACCCCGACCCTCAGCCAAGTGGGACAGGAAACGGGGGGGGAGATGGGGGGCAGATGAGAAGGCGGGGGTAGTCATTTGGAAGTAAAGGCAGATTGGGGGACACAAAAGGGCAAAAAGTAGAAAAATGGGGATGAAAAATGTAAAGGAAAAGAGAGAGGCAGCAAAAAAGGAAAAGGACAAGATGACAGAAGAATGTGGAGGGGGAGGAGGAGGTGAATCGGGGTCGGGGGGGGGGGGGTTTGGGAAACAAGAAGGGAAAGAAGCAAAAAGAAAACAGGATTCAGCTCACTGGAAGTGTTTCTGGTTTCCTCCTCGTTCTGCTGCTTGAAATGTTGAATTCATTCAAACCACTTCTAATGGAATGAGACTCGAACCAACAACCTCTGAGTCTAGCTGCTAGGAAAACAACATATCGCATGCAGGTATCAGGTACAAACTAAACATCTTGTCACATTAAAGTGTGTCTTTTATCATTAACTCTGCTAAGACTTGAACCCACAGCCTTTAAATGTATTTAGTCTCAGTCCACTACACCACAGAGCCGCTGACCCTGCAAAGAAGACATTAGAGAAGGAGGAAAGGAAGTGTCAATCAAGCTATCACTGCATTGAAGAACAGGTTTAGCAAGGCGGTGAGGGATGCTAAATAAATGTACTCTGAGAAACTTCAACAACAGCTCTCAGCAAGTGACTCTTCTTTTTGTAGAGGTTTTCAACACCTCACAAACTACACCTCCGCACTGGCAGACGAGCTGAATGACATTGGGACAGTCCTGACTCCATCCAGACCCCCACCCCTTCCTCCCCCAGCTCATCAGGGGCTCACGCCTTTGTATCACCACCGTCCCTCACCAGCAACAACCCTCTCTATTCTGGAAAGAAACGTTAACAGGCTCTTTAAACAACCAGACTCAGTCTCCCCCCCCCCCGCACCCTAAAGCATTGTGCTGATCAGCTGTCTCCGGTGTTCACTGACATCTTCAACACCTCCCTGGAAATATCAGGCTGCTACAGCCCACAGGACTCAGGATCACATGACTTAATGACTACAGGTCCGTCGCCATGACGGTGAAGTCTTTTGAATGGCTAGTCCTGTCCCAGGTGAAGACCCTCATCTTCCCCCTCCTGGACCTGTTGTCTACAGAGCCAAAAGGTCTGTAGACGATCCTGTCAACACGGCCCTCCACTTCATCCTCCAGCATCTGGACTCCCCAGGAACCTACGCAGGATCCTGTTTGTGGACTTCAGCTGTGCTTTCAACACCATCATCCCGTCTCTGCTGCAGGACAAACTCTCCCAGCTGCATCAGTGGATCACTGACTTCCTGTCTGACAGCACGTGAAACTGGGGAAACATGTTTCTGCCTCTCGGACCATCAGCACCGGTTCCCCCCAAGGTTGCGTTCTTTCCCCTCTGCTCTTCTCCCTGTACACCAACAACTGCACCTCCAGTAACCAGACCGTCAAGCTCCTGAAGTATGCGGATGACACCACCCTCATTGGACTGATCTCTGGTGGGGACGAGTCCGCCTACAGGTGGGAGTCTGACCACCTGGTGACGTGGTGCAGCCAGAACAACCTGGAGCTCAACGCCCTAAAGAGACTGGAGATGGTTGTGGACTTCAGGAAGAACGCAGCCCCACCTTCCTCCCTCACCCTGTGTGACTCCCCCGTCACCAGGGTGGACTCCTTCCGTTTCCTGGGCTCCATCACCTCCAAGACCTCAAGTGGGAGCTGAACATCAGCTCCATCACCAAGAAGGCTCAGCAGAGGATGTTCTTCCTGAGGCAGCTGAAGAAATTCAACCTGCCACAGACGATGATGGTGCACTTCTACACGGACATCATGGAGTCCATCCTCTGCTCCTCCATCAGCGTGTGGTACGCTGCAGCCACTGCCAAGGACAAGGGCAGGTTGCAGCGTGTCATCCGCTCTGCAGAGAGGGAGATTGGCTGCAATCTGCCGTCTCTCCAGGACTTGAAGCAGCTAAAAAGAGCGTAGCCGACCCCTCTCAATCCCCGGACACAACCTGTTTGTGCCTCTTCCATTCGGCAGGAGGCCGAGGTCCATCAGAACTTAGACCTCACGCCACACAAACAGTTTCTTCCTTCTTATTCTTCTCCTTCTTTTCTCCTCCTCTTCCTCCTTTCTCTTGTGGAGCTGTGTCCCCCCTCCCTCATCTTTCTTGGTTTCTTCTCTCTCACTCTGTCCATCCTCAAAGCTATGTTTCCTGCTGCCTTTAAAAGGTGATGAATGCAGCCAAGGCCTCTCATGATGTGCCTCATTATACACTCACACACATGCACACACACACTCTCTCACACACACACACACAAAACACTGCTTGTTTTTGTACCAAATGTAGGGTAAAAGAAACAGTGAAGGAATGAGAGAGATGATTGTTTGCATCCACTTTGTGTGTGTGAACGTAAACACACTCACACACAAACACACACATAAGAATTCCACCCAACAACATGGTGTGCAGACGTCCCTGTCAGGCTGAATGTGGTTTGTGTGAGCAGGCATCCCATAATAACCACTCTGCATTAATAAGCAGTGGGGGGAGAACATCTGCATTCATTTGAACTTCTCAGCCCTTCAGGGAAACGTTGACATCATCATTGATTCATGTGAGATTTACAGTCATGTGACCACATCAGGAAGTGACCCCCGGGAGGAGGGTGGAAATCCGTAGCATGTTGGATTAGAGATTTATTGTTTTCCAATTCTGGTTGAATAAATGATCAAAGCTTGAAAGAAATTTCTATTCATCATACCGGTTACTCGGCGGGAGTTCCCTGCTTCGACTGGTGATGACTGTAGGGTCATAGATTCCATGTTCTGTTGTGTGTCTGCAGGATTATCTGGGCTGCATCATTGACTGCGGCTCTCTGCCTCTGAAGCCCGAGGAGGTCAGCACTCTGTTCTGCAACATCGAGGACATCTACGAGTTCAACAGGTAGCTCTCTCACACACACACACACACACACACACTGAACATGAAGTCCATGTTTCATTTCATCGCTGGCCTTCAGTGTTTCAACGAAGTCCGACAGGCGTTCAATGAGGCCGCGGGTTCCATCCCCACCGGGACCCCGGCGCCAAGAGGAGACGTGTGGAAAGGCCTGTTGTGTGTGATGGGGAGCAGCAGCTGCTCAGCTCATACGGCACATTACAAAGGCTTACGCTAGCTTGAGACCTTCACACAAGTCACTTGTGTGTGTGTGCGTGTGTGTGCGTTGGATTCACACGAGGCGTTCAAGAGCAGCGTGTTTTCTGTTGTCAGATTTGGTTTGTAGAATTCTGTTCTGATATTAACAAATATTCAAAATATGTTTTAAAGTCTACCAACTCCAGCTGTGTGTGTGTGTGTGTGTGTGTGTGTGTGTGTGTGTGTGTGTGTGTGTGTGTGTGTGTGTGTGTGTGTGTGTGTCTGTGTGTGTGTGTGTGTGTGTGTGTGGATATGGGGTGGGGGTTTTGCTTTCAGCGTCTTGGAAGGAATCTGTTGAAATGTGTCACACGCACACAACTCCACCCACACCAACACACACACACACACACACACACAGGCACACACACACACACACACAATTGTCCACCCTGCTTTTCACACTTCTTATTCTTTGTGTTGGTTCGCACACACACAGACGCACACTCTGAAACACCAACAGTCACACAGTTTTCATTCCTTCGAGCTTCCTGCCTCCGGTTCTCATGGGAAATATTAAGAGAGACTCTCTCTCCCTCTCCCTCTCCCTCTCCCTCTCTCTCCCTCTCCCTCTCTCTCCCTCTCTCTCTCTCTCCCTCGCTCTCTTTGGATTGTCTAGAGTTTCTGACCTTGTTTCTCTCTTTGTCCCAGAAAGAGAGAAAATTAGAAAACCCCTTTCTTTTTTCCTGAGTCACACACACACACACCAGATGGACATAACAGGCCCAGAGAGACTGCATCATCAGCATAACTCCAACATGACGTGTGTGTTTCTGTGTGTGTGTGTGTGGGGGGGGGTAACACACTCACACACACAGACTGGTGCTGCTACCCTTGTGAGGACGTTTGGTGGCATTCCTCATTCTGTTAATGTGAAGCTGATCGTGACCTTTGACCCTCAGACTGCTGCTCGAAGGGTAAGAGGACTCCGTCTTCACTTCCTCTCTGCGTCTCTGTCTTCCATGGGGGGCCTGAGTTATGGCTCCGTAGTCATCCGGCGCCTCAGACCCCTCCTGGGAACCACGTCACGCCTCCCAGGCGCACAAGACGAGGGCTCCTGGGGGGGTGAGATGAAGAGTTGTAGTGCTGCTGCATTGCGGCTGCCTATTGGCAGACATATAGAGAACTAGTTATAATAATGTCTATAATAGTACAATCCTTAGGCGCCACAGACATGTGTGTATATACATCGGTACGGGTCATGGGTCACCATCACTAGGTAATCAGACCCTTAGAGGCTCCTCCCATGGCCCATCATGCAGTTTGGTACACGTTGGATGTTCCATCCGCTGACTCACACGTTGTGCGTTTGCATCCCGACGTCCCATACCGTTCGGTGACTTTGAGGCCATGTTGGGGGAAAGTGAAGCATATCTGGGAGGCCTCAGTGAGGATGAAGACCAGACCCCTCGGCCCCCGCTGTGTTTGGTTTGAACCCCGGCTCGGGGGGTCATGGGGGCGTGTGGGGTTAGGAGTAGATTTGTGTATCTAACAGCTAACCCCCCCCATCTGAGGGGAGTGAAGGCTCCAAACACTAAATCTAAATATCACTACAAGAGCAAAAGTTCAAATGAAGAGAAGGGGAGGAGCTCTTTGACTGACGTGAGCAGGAGCCAATCAGAAACCAGAATGAGGAGTTAGTTAGTGTGAGTTAAATGAAGACGTTCTGAGACATTCTGCCTTTTATCTTCTTGTCTCTCTGTCTGTCTCACTGTTGTCTTCATGTTCATCCCACCCCCTCCTCTCTGTGGTCTCTCCATTGAAACCCAAAAGAAAAACACTCTGAATTTCCTCTTCCTTTCCCACAAACCCTCGTTATGATGTTCGCCAACCACAGAATGAGGCTCGACGCCAAAGGAGAGTGTGTCTGTCCATGTGTGTATAAATGCGTGTGTGATAATAAGAGACTTGATTTCAGCTTGTTACCTAAGAATGCAGTTCTCTGGTTTATCCTCAGGAGAGTGTGTGTGTGTGTGTGTGTGTGTGTGTGTTGGGGGGGTGACAATGAGTGTGGATTGTGGGAACAGTGGGAGCATTTTACATCCGTACCAGTCTGCTGGTTCTGTTGTCAATGACCGACCCGATCAGATCTATTAGAGTGTGGCGTTGAGGTGTCTTGGCGCATCCTCGTAGTTTCCAGCACTGACAAAGTAAACACCTCCTTCTGCGTCTCCTCAGCGACCTCCTGGAGGACCTGGAGAGGAGTCCTCACGCCGCAGCCATCGCCGAGTGCTTTGTGGAGAGGGTGAGTACAGCACAGCCCTGTGTGTGTGTGTGTGTGTGTGTGTGTGTGTGTGTGTGTATTGGAACACCAAACACTCAGAAAAGCACCAGCAGAACTGGACCCTTATTCAGGGAGTCACACACGTTACTCAACAGACCAGCTCCTGCTGCTGATAAAACACCCTGTAAGTCACTCACACACTTTGCTGTGGTTAAAGCCAAGAGCAACGCTGTTTAAGTGAAATAAACTCCATCTCCACCGCCTCCATAGGCTCAAATGGGTGTTGATAGAGGGCCTCAGAAACCGCCAATAGATCCCACAGAGGAACCAGGAGACAGGGGAGCTTACAACGAGCACCTTTCATGAAATTACATAATAAAAGATGTTGCCCCACCAGCTTCTCTCCAAAGCCCAAATAACTGAGATAGCTGCTAAACATACCTCAATAGTAGAAAAAGCTTTGCACTTGTCCACTAAATCTTGCCACAGATGGCACCATTCCCTCAAAAACCCACCATTTACCACTGTATAGAGAGCGAAGGCGGCTCCTGCACTCTGAATGGTGTCCATGACACGTTCAGGCAGGCCTGTTGCGTTCAGGTTCCACCTCTCACAGGTCTGAGTGAGGGTGGTGGATCTCCCCGCCATCCTGGGACAAAAGGTCCCTGCATATGGGGACAGGCCACTGCCGTATTCGGGATCTGATGTACGCCACCACGATGGTGTTGTCTGTTTTCACCAGGACGTAGCGTCCCTGGAGAAGAGGTTTTATGCCGTTTGCTGTTCTGCCCAACTTGGTTGCTCCCCACCCTGACAGGGGGGCATCCGTTGTCAAGGTTACCCTGTATGACGCCTGACGCGAGAGCCGCGACGTCCTATCACGACGGTGATACTTTCGCTCTGCGGTTGGCGGATGCAGTGCCGCAACCCAGCGCCAAAAATACCTCATCAGGAGAAGCCCCAAATGTACCACAGATACTGACTCAGCATCAGGCCGAGCAGGCGAAGGCGAACTCTGAACGACATTGCTTTTCCCAGCTGGAAGTAGGACAGGCACTGCATGCTGTCAGCGTGACGCGATGAGAGAGGGAGTTTATGTTGAGACCCAAGTTATCTGTACATTGCGCCGGCTCGACTCTGTCCAGTTGATATTGAACCCCAGATCCGTGAGATGATTTATCACCGTAGCGGAATCTCTGACCGTCTGCCCCGGTCACTGGGAGCATATCAGAAGATCGTCTTTGTACGAGAAAACCCTGATGCAGCTGTTCCGTAACAGAGCCAGAGCGGCTTCCACACACCTGCTGAACACACGATGAGAGCCCGGATGGGATGGCTTGGTACTCGTAGGTTTTTCTCTGATAAACAAACCTGAGAAACAGGTTATACGGTGTGCTGGATGAATAGCGATATGAAAATAAGCGTCGGAGAGATCCATCGTTACAAACAATCCCCTGGATGACAGAGCCCTTTGTGTGTACGATCCTGAACGTGTATTTGCGTAGGTGCCTTTAGATCTAAATTGGGGCGGAGGGATACACCCCCATTTTTTGGGATTGGGAAGTAGTGGGAGTAAAATCCCTTCCTCAGCTCCCTTCCATCGCCTGTTTGTTTAACAGCGAGGTTATTTTGTCGAGCTGAATCACCCTTGGCTACTGAAACCAACACACCGTTAAATATGGGTGGTTTCATAGTGAATTCTAGTCTGTACCCCTGAGACATGTGACATCACCTCCATCCCCAGGAGGGAGCGGCTTCCCCTCAGTGGAGCGTGAGCCCCCCCTGCAGGGATTATGGGGCCATGACGTGGTTTTATTTTTAGATTCTTTTGGGTGGTGGCCTTTGGCAACTGAGAAGAGAGGGAATTATATGATCAATTAGACGGGCTTTTTGAGTTGAAAAGAAAGAGAGAAGAAGTTTATTCACAAACAAAGAGAAGGTCCTGCAGTCTGAATCTTCTAATTCATGTCCTTGTTACATTCAATCACAGCTTTTGATGACTTTGATGAATTTGTTGAAAATGAAATTTATGTTTTCAATGTTGTGTCCTCTCGTCTTATTTTTCAGAGCGAGGCCTTTGACATCTACACCCTCTACTGCATGAACTACCCCAAGTAAGTGGAGACATATGACTCATGACTTATGAGTGTCACATTGATCCGATCAATCTTGTGATCCGAGATACCACTGACAGGTAACCCCAGGTAACACTAGGTAACCCCAGGTAACCCCAGGTAACTCCAGGTAACTCCAGGTAAAACCAGGTAACACTAGGTAACTCCAGGTAACACCAGGTAACTCCAGGTAACACCAGGTAACACTAGGTAACACCAGGTAACCCCAGGTAACACTAGGTAACACCAGGTAACAGGGTAGGAGGGGGCGGAATACGGAAGAACGTACAATGCGTCGTAGACTCTGAACGGATGTTGAGGAGGTGCGTGGCGGTGGATCCGATCTCCATGGAGGAACCCAGTCTCATCCTAAGACTGGGTCTGTCTAGAGGGAAACAGATGTGCAAAGTGATTCTCTCTGTCATCTGGATACCATGGGGATGCTTTCTCCATAACAAGCGTCTTCTCCGGAGTCCTGAAGGTCTCACACACAACTTTCACCAAGGAGACCTCCATTTGTCACTTCATTAGTTTGTGTCATGTAGGTCTGATGAGGTTGGTTTTCCTTTGGACATGCTAGTTACGCTGTTCAACTGCTGTTGCATGAGACCGGTTGTTTATTTAAGCTATTTAGGTTGTTTCATAGCATATTAAATCCTCAAGATAATTTAGGTTAACGGAAAAATACGTTGATAACTCATTGACTGATAACACTGTGTGGGATGGGTTGAATGCAGAGAATAATGTCCCAATGGGGATTTATAAAGGATACTTTCCTTCTTCAAATCGCGGGAGTTGATTTTTTTTAGTTTGGGACATGTCAGATACCCAAATTAACGTGTAGAAGCACTAAAAAAGTGGAATTTTCCTAATATGTCCCCTTTCATTTTTAAAGCTTCTCTTCCTGTCTCCTATTGCACCTATTCTTCCATTTGATCTGGATTCAAATGTAAAACTCATTGCAACCTAAAAAGGCTTAAAGGTTTCAGATTTTTATCAGATCAATAATCTTAAATCTGTGAAGATGAGCTCAGAGAAGAGTTCAGTGAGAGAAGAAGCCCTCCTCAGTCCGTGGAAACAGATCGACTCACATACCAACCGATAGGATGGAGATCGATGGATCATAAGTCCTGATGTCTGGTCTACAGGTTGCAGCTCTCTGCTGTCTCAGACTCAGTTCTGGATCTGTTTCCGGTTCTGTTTGTAAAGTTCTGGATCTGATTCTGAGGCTCTGGTTGTACGGTTTCTGATTCTGAGGTTCTGGTTCATGTTTTGAGGTTCTGGTTCTGAGGTTCTCGTTATAATGTTCGCTGCGCTTCGAGGCTCAGTTTAAGGTTTAATATTTTGTCCAGATGTTGAGCAGAATGTCAGGAGTGTGTGTGCATGTGTGTGTGGGTGAGGGGGGGGCATAGTTTTGCGATTTTTTCCTATTTCTTCGTGACACTATTGTATTGATACACAATCAAAATGCAATCTATTGTTTCATTATTTATTTGAATTGTGTGTTTTCAAGTCCTCTCATGGTCGTTAGCTTCACGTGCTTGTTTCTGTAGAAGATATTACTGCTGCCTCCTCGCTCCTCTTTCCCTCCATCATTACCTTCACCTCCTTCCTCCTCCTCCTCCCCGCTGGGCTCTGACGTTCTTTTGCTCCAGGATTTTTTGTCAATGAGGGGCTGCTTCGTCCTCCATCATCTCCTCCGACATCCCCCTTTCTCTCTCGTGTCTCCTCAATTCATCCGTACTGCTTGGCAGCTTCCTCCTCGTTCCCATGTCAACTTGTCTCCTCCGTCATCTCATCAAGACTCCATTACAAGCCTTTCTGTTCCCGTCTTTGTCCTCTCTCATTCTCCCTTTCTCTGTCCTCCTTTGCTCCTCCTCATTGATCTCTTCTCCTTCTTACCTCGACTGGTTTGTCAGCGCTCCAAACATCTGTTTCCTCCCTCACGGTCCCCTCCATTTGTCCTCTTTCTCCCTTCCTTCGCTCCTTCCTGATGAATGCATTCGAGGAGTTCCCTCACACCTCCTCTGTGAGGATTTTTTTTCATAGGAGATCTCTCTGGTCTTATCTGGACCACATCTGGTTCAGTTCATCAACCTTTAGTTGAATCCTGAATCACATCCCTGATGTTTGAGGGGAAAGAAGCTCCATTTACATCAGAACCAGGTGGCCATTAACAGTTACATGGTCTCTCTCTCTCTCTCCACAGTTCGGTAGGGGTCCTGAGGGACTGCATGAAGAACAAGAGTCTGGTTCCTTTCTTTCAGGAGAGACAGGCGACTCTGAACCACTCGTTACCCCTGGAGACGTACCTGCTGAAACCAGTGCAGAGGATCCTCAAGTACCACCTCCTACTCCAGGTAAATCTTCAAATACTACATTCAGTACCTCAGGTACCACCTGCTACCCTTAGACCAGAAGGTCCTGACTCCAGATAGTCACTAATTCCAGCTGTCTGGTCCAAGGTTGAGAACACCTAAACGTTTCTGTGCTCTCGTGTCCGTCCGTCTTCTCAGGAACTTTCCAAGCACTTCGACAAGAGCGACCCCGGGTATGAGGTCATCGAGGACGCCATCATCACCATGACGGCGGTGGCCTGGTACATCAACGACATGAAGAGGAAGCAGGAGCACGCGGTGCGGCTGCAGGTTAGACGGTTCCTTTCTTCTCTAATACATATATAATACCCAGACAATTGCTTTTTCAACTTTAAGAACGCTTGAACGTAAACTGACTCAAGAGGCAGCCAACAGCGTGGCTAACAGCGTGGCTAACAGCATGGCTAACAGCGCGGCTAATAGCACGGCTAACAGCGCGGCTAACCGCCCTAACCAAGGCAAACGTATCTGGAGCAGTCATGATATTTGAGTTTTGTCATCTCGGTCAGAACCAGACCCAAAGCAGGCTGTGTCTCAGTTAGAGATGTGAAGCATTCTGACGTCTTTGAGGACAGAATAGATGCTGTGAACTTGTTCTCATGCTGTAATACATGTAATTAAGCCACAGCTCCAGTTAAAGGTTGTAGTAGTTGTTACTGTTCTACAGTACGAGAGGTATTACTAGTACCATCTGACTGCTGTGATCGACCTCCGACCTTGGACCCCCTCCCCTCCTCCTCTCACAGGAGATCGAGTCTTTGCTGGTGAACTGGAGCGGGCCGGACCTCCGTGGCTTTGGGGAGCTGGTTCTGGAAGGTTCTTTCCGGGTCCAGCGTGTGAAGAAGGAGCGAGCCTTCTTCCTGTTCGACACCATGCTGCTCATCGCCAAGAAGAGGCTGGACATGTTCGTCTACAGCACGCACATATTCGTAGGTCCTCCCACATGGTTCTGAAGACAGCTTAGGTAACGGGATTCACGAGTCGTGTAACGTATCCTCCATCATGTCTCTGTCATGTCTGCAGTGCTGTAACTTGCTGCTGGTGGAGACTCTGAAGGATTCTCTGTGCTTTAAAGTGTCCGACCAGACGATCCCTAAACTGCAGCACGTGGTCCAGGTGAGTGAGGTACTCTCTGGTCCATAAGAGGAGTAGGAACCAAGACTCTGGTCCATCAGAGGGTCGGAACTGGTCCATCGGACCGGACCATCTCATTATATCATGAGTATTATGTTTTTCACTGCAGACAAAGAACCAAGAGGAGAAGAGACTTTGGGTCCATTACCTCAAGAGGCTGATCGTAGAGAACCACCCTGCTTCCCTACCACAGAAGGTAAGGAGGCAAGGAAAGGAAAGTAGGGAAGCGAGCTAAGAAGGGAGGTAATGAGGGAAGAGAGAAAAGACAAAAAGAAGGGAGGAAGGAAAGGATAGAGGGAGAAAACAAGATGGTAGGGAGGTAGAAAAGGAAGGAGGAGATGAGAAGTCAATAAGGAGGGTAGAGAGGGAAAGAGGAAGTAGGAAACATGCATTGGTATTATCTATCAACTGACAGCTAACAATAGTAGCGTACTATTGTTTACTGTAGTAGTGACTTGTAATAGCAGTAGTATTTGGATCTCTTCTGCCTCCTGCGGGTAGAAAGAACAAACTGAGTTTAATACAATAGTTTGTTAGTGACTTTGAGAAAATAAGTCCTTTGAATTATAATATGTTGTTTGAAACTGTGTGTTTAAATATGCAAATGAGGGTATTTTCTGATAAAGTATGTGTTAATGTACATTTAAAGTTCATAAATCAAAATATTGGATAATATAAAATTAAATCTTATTTCATGTTAGAGTCAACGATTTAAGATCATTTATGATATTAGTTTAACTCCATAAATCCTAAAATAAAGACATTTCAGGGAAAATACATCTTTATTGAATTAAAGAGTAGGTGTCAACATGAAACTTCACCACGTCATCACTAAATTAAAAGGATTTGGGTTTCATAACATGTGTTACTAGTTAAATATGCAAAAGAGGAATTTTGGTGAATTTAGGGAAAATATACAGACCAAAACAAAGTGATGAATACATTTCTTTAGTCTGATAGAAGACGGGTTTTGGAATGTTTCTGGATAACTACCGATAGCAGCATGCATCACTGAGCTCATGTTGTCATTCTCTCCAGGCGAGGCAGGTCCTGGGAGACGACTTCTGTCCATGTGAGTCCACACACTGATGATGATGATGATGATGCTTCTCACGCGTCCGTGATTGAGGTGACATCACTTCCTGTTTTTCAGCTCCAAATTTTGAGCGTGAAGACCCAAAGAAGAAGAAGAAGAAGTCGTCGGCGCCGCGACCAGACGACGTCCACAGCTTCCAGCGGGGCCGGCGTCAGTCAGGTGGGGGTCAGAGGGAAATGATGCTTCTCATATACGTGTTCTATTTATATAAACTGCTCACAATCATCCAAAAGACTTCCTGTTTCTGAAACATCCAAATTACTACTAATGATCTGTACCTATAGAATCCTCACACATGCACGTAGTGGGGGGGGGGGGGTTCAGGGTCTCAGGCCTTAGGGGACAAGACCAGAACCAGGGACTGACGTGGATCTGCAGCAGGTGTTCCTGTGAACCTTCTGAGGTCCCTCTGGTTCTGTTGTCCCTGCAGAGCCTCCAGAGCCGCTGCTCTACACACCAGAGAAGTCCAGGAAGAGTCTCCCGCTGCTGCTGGAGGGAAACCTGCCTTGCAGACGCACCAGGAGACAGTCAGGTAGACACACGTGACCTCTGACCCCACAGCACCAACACTAGAGCTGGCCTACGTGAAAAAGTGCGTCCTTATTTCATTAAATAAGTCGATGTACAACTTGTTATAGATGAGATCCATTATAAGTCCAGTTTAAGGTCTACAGTGTGTTAGTGTTGAGTCTGAAGAGGTGTGTCTTTAGTGTGAAGATGTGAAGGCTCTCTGTGGTCCTGATGTCATCACAGAGCTCCTTCCACCATCTAGGAGCAGGACAGCAAAGAGTGGAGATCTAGTCCAGTGTTTTGCTCTCAGTGAGGAACAAGCAGCTTGATGTTGGGATGGAGGGTTTCACCAGGTCCTGGATGGAGACTGGACCCTATCCATTCACAGCATGCTACGTGAGCACCAGTGCTTTGAACTGGATGAGGCAGCCACTGGTAACCAGTGAAGAGAGGAGGAGTGGAGCAGTGTGGGAGAACTAAAGAAGGTTGAAGACTAGTGGAGCTGCTGCATTCTGGAGGAGCTGCAGAGGTGGGATGGAGCAGGGAGACCTGCCAGGAGACAGTTACAATAGTCAAGGAGAGGACAAGAGCCTGAATCAGTACCTGCGCCTCCTTCTGAGAAAGAATTCCTTGCAACTGCAACATTTTAAGTGACGCACCATGAAAAACATGTTTTACTAATTATTTGCATGCAGTCATGATCTAATATGATTCATGTTGATGCACATGAAGAGATCGTTATGATGCTTTAGTTTGATTTTATATTTTTTATCAACATTTTATCAATTTTACTCTTACATTTCAGAAATGTGTTTTTGATAAATAAGTCAATAAGTATTGATCAATAAGTCTGCGTGTTTGTCTTTCAGCTCCCGCCAAGGACATCGAAGCGGCGCTTAGTCCACAAGGTGAGAACCACCACAGCTTTCACATGAGGAAAACAAATCATGGAGAATGTCCTCCTGATCTTCTGCTTTTGTCACATTTAACATACTTAGCAGTATCAAAACCAGCTGACCTCTTAAAATAGAGATGAGAGACATTCTCACATGGATTTAGTTCTGGTGTTGTGAGGATTGTGAACTATATAACATCTGGATAACATTGTGTTCTCACCCATCAACTCTTCTCGTCTTCTTCTCATTTCTCTTCTTCTCCATCTTCTACTTTTTCTTCTTCTCCTCCTCTTCTGATAACCGGGGAATCCTGCAGCTCTGAAGGTAAGATCATTTTTCACTTTTACAAGCAAATAAACAGTATTTCCTAATGTAGTACTATAAGGACACTTTTAATATGGAGGATATAAATTAAAATGAATTACTGTAGCTAAAATAAATTTAAATGTGTTTTTAAGCAGATGATGACTTAATAGTTAATGTTGTCATCAGTTCATTCTTTTCTTTTTGTTTTTTTACAAAAAACAGAACATTTTTTAGCCCCAGTTTCGGTTGAGCTTTGTTTGAAGATATAAATCCTCTCTGTGTTCACTAATACAAGTGAATGCGGTCAATAAGTGACCGCCTTCATACACAGGAAGGTGGTGGTGAGGGGGGGGGGGTTCCACAGACATACTGTACATGATCGTGTGTGGTTCCTGCAGCAGGCCGGCAGCGAGGGCGAGCTCAGACAGGCGGGCAGCGGCAGCACGATGGCGTCCTCCGCCACCGAGGGGGAGGCCAACGGGGCCGGACCACAGCTAAGGCCAAGCCGAGAGGACGAGGTACTGGACTGTGACCGGGTTTCACTTATATAGGTTCTGCGTAAGATCAAATGTGATGTTCGGATCCTATTGAAGTCTATGAGAAAATGACTTCTCCATTTTGCGGGATTTTGAGGAGGAAGAAGAGGAGCTGATCCCCCTCAGCCCACCTCCCACTCTGTCAATCACAGAGGAAATCCTGGAGTTCATCAACCAGAGCAGAGCCAGAGAAGGACTCACCGCCATTACCACCCACGCCACGGTGAGCAGAATCCTTTACTGTAATCTACTCATTCTTTTTCAGTCATAAAAATTAAAATACCAAAATATAAAAGTTACAAAAGTTTCTCCAGCGGTGGGAAGTTCACGTGTGGGTTCATTTAATTTCTGGTTTATCATCTGGGGAGCATGACTGGGTCCAGAGCATCTTTGACTATCTGTCTTGTTACATGGTTATTTTGTTAGTGCCTGATGGTACGCCCTTCTCTGAAGGTCATTGAGACACCCAGAATCATCAGGGTGATTTTCATTGTTTCACTTTTCTCATCAGCCCAAAGAGAGTCAGCTTTCATCTATGCAGACCAACTTCACCTCCCCACTACCCCCGGTCGCCTGCCCCTCCAGTCCAGAACCAAGACCCACAATGCATCAAGAGCAGGAAAGAGCAGACACAGAGAACGACGATGCCTTCCGATGTCAAACCGGCGGTCTAGAAGGGAAAGGCCCTCTTGAAAATGAGAGAAATGTGAATGAAGTCCAGAAGATTCACGATGCAGCCAGTAATGTGCAGAAAGGAGATGAACGAGGAGGAGGGGCAGAGGAAGTAGTGCTAGGGAAAGAGGAAGAAGAGGAGACAAGGGGCGATGAAAGAGAGACCCTTGTCCATGTGTCAGATCTTCATCCCTCCATCTCAGCAGAGAACAAAGGACAGAGTTCTCTCTCACTCTGGAAGGATGTGATGATTGAAACCACCACTTCCTTCCGATGTTCAGATACAGATCCTCCTCATCACCCATCCCCTGAAGAACAGCCACGCACAAGAGGCTCCAAACTCACCAAACGGGACCAGAAGATCATCGAAAAGATCAGGAGTTACTATGAGGCGGCAGCCGAGGCTGGAGAAAACAAAGAGGAGGAGGAAGTGGAAGAAGAACAAGGAGAAGGAGAATCACCAAGAAGGAGAAACAGTTTCTCGCAAATCCCCTCTGGCTTGGTGATGGAGTCGGTATCTCGCTTTGATGTGAGCGGGCACTGGGGTGAGGCGGAGGGGGAACGAGGCGAGGGTGAGATGAAGGAGGTCATTGATAAGGACTCTGACCTGAAGATCTCTTCCTTTACTCCACTCACAGCGGAAGTAGAGAATGAGGTACGGACCGAGGAACCAATCGGCACCTTGGATTTGGATCCAAATGGTCAAACCGCTGCTGAGATTCAGGACGAGGAGACTCCAAACCAAGAGAATCTATGGTTGAGTGCAAACTGTCCTGTGGAAGAAGAGTCCATATTTCTGGTCCAAGATGGAAAAGTCTGCAAAGGACCATTGGAAGAAGCGACGAAGGAAGCGACAGAGGATCTACGGGAAATGGTTTTTGGTACAGAAGAGCTAAAAGAAGAACCAACGATCACCAAACAGCACAAATGGAAGGAAGAACCAAATGAAACCAGTCCTCGAAACACAGTAGACATAAATGGCCATGAAGCGAACCCAGCAGGGACAGCAGAATCAAAAGAAATTCCAGATGTGCCACCTCCTCCTCTGCCAGCTACTGAACCATGCCAAAACAATGAGGCCAAAACTCAGCCCACTTGGACGAGAACCAAACAAAGAGACCTGGAAGGAACCCACCTCGAAGGTCTTACCGGTCAAATAAAAGTGGGTCAATGGTCCCGCCAATCCAGGATTGTCACCGCCAACCGGGTCTTGTTTGAGGGCCTGGGGTCAGACGTAGCCGGCATTGGGTTGTTTGAGGCAGGCCCCGTGGTGGACCCCATGCTGATGGAAAACTCAGAGCGCATTCTGAGCAAGGTCCAAACAATGGCCCGCATGTACGGCAACAAAGTCAGCACCATGAAGGTTCCCCTGCATCAGAAACGGGCCGGCAACGTATGGAACCAATCGTCATGCTCAGGAAGATTCTCTGGGTGCTCAACTCAAAATCAGTCGACTCAATCTCAGACCCCGAATAAATTAGGAACACAGACCAAAGTCCAGAGCCAGACAGGAACCCACATCCAGAACCAGAACCAGAAAAGTACTCACTGCCAGTACCAGACCCAAACCACAAGTCGGGAGGACCGGGCGATCCAGGAGGAGAGGAGCATCAAGACCTGGACAAACGGTAGGTCTAAAGGCACCATGACATTTACCCAAATCCGGTGAAGAAGGCCCCTTTGAAAACATACAGGCAATATAGGCTACACACTGATTGACAGGTCTCTATCAGAGACATATGCGGCGTCTCTTCGTCCTCCTCAGTCCTTAGACAGTTACCTCCTGTTTACTGGTTGCAAAATACTGCTATCGAAATGCAGAAAACATCGACAAACAACATGGCCACTTAATAAACAGTAAATTGTATATGTATTCTGGCTTTGTGGAGGTTGGATTATGACCCCTTAGCGGTTGCATTTGTTATCTTTTTGCTTCTTCACAGTTTTTTTATTACTAATAATGAATAACAATAGGTTTAAGCCACGTCGCCCGAGGATAAACAAATCTTGAGTACCAAGCTGCTACGTGGCTAACAGCTCCATTCTTTTAATGTCATTCACCCTCCATTGCTCTGTGGTTCTCTTGTAGACCTCCAGGAGGAATCAATGCCTCCACAGGAGCCTCTGCTGTTGGTCAAAGACCCGGTGTGTCCTCGCCAGACCAACGCAGTGACGCTCTCCAGACCCAGAGACTTCATCTCCGCCTTGGCCAAAGTCAGAGACTGTCCACCAACTGACAACTTCCAGACCTCCGCCATGTTGTCTGCTTCTAGGGATGATGTCAAACCGCCTGAGGATCAGGGACCCAGAATGTGCCGCTCCGCCAGCAACTGCCCATTGATGTCAACCACCAACCCCGCATGTCGAGTCCCAGAGCTCAGGGACCTCTGCTCCACGGCATCCTCGGGAAGAGAAGAAGCCCACAGTTACAGCAGGGAGATTAGTGCAGAAACTCTAGAGAGGTATGGGGCTCATATTTATTGATATTGAACACAGTTCAACAATCTGTTGCCTTCCACAGACCACTTTTCGAAGTTGTATTGAGGAGCTCCTTCCTCCGATTGCTCTTACTTGGGATTTCTAGCACTACATTTTTATGCATTGAAATTATATATATATATATAATCTAAACCTGTTTTTCAACGTTAAAATACCGCAAAAATTGAATTGAATTCAATTAACGTTGAATTATTTGCAGTTGAAATTTTTGCAGTATTTTAACGTTTAAAAACAGGTTTAGATTATATATATATATATATATATATATATATATATATATATATACATAATTCAATCACCTTTTTCTTTCAAATTCCGATGACACAGATTTACTTCCATAATTTGGGTTGCTCCTCTTTTAATTTGTAATTCCCTGCCACTCGTGTCTCTTGCTTAGCGTCACTTCCTCCCCAGGTGTGTTTCCCCCCCTTATGATTGTCTGCCATGTCACTAGTTTATTTCCTCTTGGGTTCAATCACCTGCACCTCCCCTCCTCATCCCTTTAGCCAGAGACCATAACTGGCGTCCCTCTTCACCTTGGGCCTGCTCCCTTCTATCCAGATCTTGAGTTATTGTAGGTATTGTTATTTGAAACCTGCTTTGCGTTGGAGTCCTCCTGGAGTGAATCCTCACAGCCGTTTCCCCACCTACCGGCTCCTTAGAATTCATTCAACATAGCAGTTCATCAGGAGCTCACCTCACCGCTGTGTGCAGTTTTCTGTTCCTCCACAGTGTGCTGAATGCATATCATTTGGTTATTATTTAGTGATTCACTTAGAGTTTTTTCGACTCCTGTAGGTTCAAGTGTTTAAAGTCTCAAACCAAAGGGGTCAAGGGCCTTGTTTTTTTACTTGTAATAGAATGAGATCAAACACTGATGTGTTAACTGCACATAATATGAACAAGAAAAAACACAGTTACACACTTTCACCATTATCATCGTCATCGTTGTCCCACAAACATAAAAGAGGAACAATAACGGGAAAATTGTCGGTAAAACTTGTTTTGCTTCAGTCCGCTGTCTCTTTAGAGACACTTTGTGTTGCGCTCAGCTGATGACCAAGATGTTTGTGGTCAATGTGGCCTGAGAGGGAGAAGATGGTTGATTACCAGCACAGAGCCCTCCCTCTTTTAGTAGCTTTATATTCCAGGGAAGAAGACCTTTGAGTGGCCGAGTTTGATTTGTACTTTATAACAAAAAACAACTAAACATTAAGCAAAACATTTATAAATATAGAGAGAGATAAATAAAAAAAAATCTTTTTGAAGCCGAGATGAGCCGTGTCAATCAAACTCACTCCACTTATCAGCCATCTTTGAACTCTGTGTATGTCGTCTGCAGGTCTGGGGACGTCCTCTCTGCCCCAGAATGCAACACTCTCGCTGGACGTACTGAGCCCATAGTTGTGTCGGACGGAGAGCTGGAGCTAGGTCCGCCAGCAGATCAGAACCAGACGGAACCACAAGGGCCAAACAGCAGGAGGCTCCTTCACAGCTCGTTGGTGAGCTTCGGAGAAGCTGAAGGCCCGAGTCAGCGACTGACCTTTGACCCCTCGTTGGGTGCCGCTTGCACAGTTGCAGAAGCCGCAGAGGATCAGCGGCTTTCTGGTCAGAGCTTGAATCCGTTGGGCCGTCTCCCCAGGTATGATGTACCACGTGTAGCAGGATAAAAGACACCCTGCCTCAACCAAAACTCTTATCAGTGCAGGAAAAACCTACATTACAGTATGATAAGAATGGTCATGGTTTTAGTAGTTGTGAAGAGTTATTGGTTCCTCTGGAAAGTGTCAGATGGGAGTATTTAAATGTGAAGATAGCAAATGTTTCCACCTCCTCAACACACCCCGCTTCGTCTCCCGTGACCCACGAACCTCCCCCACCCGAACAGACTCATGAGCAGCTCACACCCTTCCTCCTCAGACTCCAACAGAATTATCAGCTTCTTCCCGTAAACAAAGCTGTTTGACATTCATTTTCCCTCTTTTTGGGACTGAAAGCAAATACCAAAGGAGAGTTTTAGAAAAACCAAAAATATTCTCATGGGAACCAATTGCCACTTTAATTCTTATTCATCCGCTGAGTTGAACCAAGTATATCAATAGAAGACATCTTCATAACAGTAGATGGACAGACAGACAAAGATAGACAGATAGATAGTGGATGGATGGATGGATCCAGTTATAAAAATATAAAACCTATTAATAACCTGATTGTCACCTGCAGGGACCTCCAAGACTCACCGCCCCCCGGAGAGGACAACCTCCCCCCTGCCTGCGGCCTCAGACGCCGCTCACCCTCCCCTATCAGAGCACCTCCCTGCTCCTCGCCATTCAGGGTCGTCCCGGCATCTTCTCCCGCTTCTCCATGTGCCCCTCCGGCTCCTCCCTCTCCTAAGGCGGAGTGCTCCTCTCCCTTCTGGAGGTCTTCGCCCATGCGAGCAGGTCCTCCTTCCTCTCTGCGCTCCTCCCCCGTGGCCCCTTCCTCCGCTTTCACCCGATCCCTCGCCGCCTCCTGCATCAGCCAGTCCATCAGCCAGAGCATGGCAAAGAGCAGCGCGCCGCCCCCCAGCCGCAGCCCTGGCTCCACGTCGCAGCTTCGCCGGCGATCCCCCTCCCCAAAACCTCTTTGTGCTCAGCAGGTCTGTGGCCCCCCTGCCCACGCCCAGCTGGGCTGCTCCAAAGACGGGCACCTCTTCCCTCGAGGTCCTCTGTCCTCCCCCAGGTCCTCCTGTCCTCCCCCGTCTCTTTGTCCCTCCCCCCGTCCCTCCTTCCTTCACTCCAAGACCGACTCCAACGCAAACAGCAACAACAATAATGGCAGCGCCGTCGCCACGGCGACCCCGCGGGGCGTCGACCCCGTCTGGTCCGGGTCACACAACCGCGTGGCTCGGCCTTTCTCCGCCTCCGAGCCCAGCTCGCGGGTTCAATCGCCCGTCCCCGCCCCCGCCTCGTTCAGTCACCTCTGCTCGCCGCCCCCCCAAACGAGCTCCGCATCCCTCGTGGCGAGCAAGCCCCCCCATCCGCGGGGGAGTGTGCGGGCCGGCAGCTTGAGCCCCCGCAACCCGCTCGGCCTCGCGCTGGAGTTGCCCCGGGCGGCGTCCGGTCTCGGCCCCCGGGTCCTGTCGCCTCCTCCAATCGGCGTGCCGCCCAACATGTGGACCAGTGACGTTGCGGCACCTCGACCCAGGAACGCCTCTTCCCCCTCGCCTTCTTTGGTCCCGCCGCGTAGCCCCGCGGGCTCCCCCCCCCCCGGCCCTCCCCAACCCCTGCGGCGGTGTCACTCCTCCAACACGGCCGACCGCCCGGGGCGCCGCTCCTGGGCCGACGGCGGCCGCTTGCTGGGAATCGGCGGCGTCTTCGAGTCTTGCCCCACCAGCCCGCGGAGCGGGTGGTCCTCTTGCGGCAGCTCCCCCTCCCACCAACCCCCCCGGGCCACAGTCCAATCCCCGCTCTCCCCCGGGGGCCTCGGCGGGCAGCACTTCACCAGCGTGCCCTGGCCGGATGTACGAGAGCTCTCCAGCAAATACAGGGGGGGCGATGGCCTCAGTGCCGCCTCCTACTCCCCCCCACCCCCTCTCTCCCCTGTCTCCCCCGCTCTCCTCCCTGGGTGGGGGGACCCTGAGCTGCCGGAGGGGGACTGTCGCAGCCAGCTGATCTGTGCCTACGTCGCCCACACTTCCTCCTCACACCTGCTCCTCTCCGCCTCCCCTCCGGCTTCTCCTGACCAGCACCACCTTTACCGATCAATGGCACCTACCTGCCCCCCAACCCCTTCACCCCTGCACGCATCGCCGCCCCCCTTCACTCCCCCGACCAAACCGGAGAGCCAGAAGACCAGCTACGCCACCACGGTCAACCTCCAGATTGCCGGCAGCGGGCGGATAACCTCCTTCAGCACTGCCCAGGTCAGCCTGACCCAAACACTGCAGGGCGGAGCCGGAGGGGCGGGACCTGGACCCGCACCGGGCCAGTCCACAAGGAGAGTAAGCATCAATGGACTCTCACACATCCCGCCGACTCTTTCTCAGAAATTTAACAGGATGTGAAAGAATAGGAGGAGCCTTTATAATAAAGAAGAAGTGTGAAAAGCTGAGTAACTGATGGTCTCGGGGAAACCGGCCCTTTAAGACTTTAGGAACCGGCCCTTTATGACTTTAGGAACCGGCCCTTTATGACTTTAGGAACCGGCCCTTTAAGACTTTAGGAACCGGCCCTTTATGACTTTAGGAGCCGGCCCTTTAAGACTTTAGGAATTGGCCCTTTAAGACTTTAGGAACCGGCCCTTTAAGACTTTAGGAACCGGCCCTTTAAGACTTTAGGAACCGAGGTGGACCAGAGTTCATACCATTTTTTCATCAGCATAAATACAAATACAAAGACTTTTTGACCTCTTCTTTTATTTTTCAGATCAATATCATCCAGGACTCATAATGTTTACATGAAACATGTCATTATATATATATATATATATATATATATATATGAACGCAGCGGTCAGTCGAATGGAGCTAAAACGTTTATGGAGTTCTGAGAATCTCTTGTGTGAAAATGACGAATGAGGATCATGACTTCGGACCAAAATATAATTAGTGTTTCTGATTCTTTTGTCTCCCACATCTATTCTTACTAAATAATCATAATGATATAATAACAGAAACATTCAAGTTTGAGCATCAAGTTTAACTTCAAATTGACTGGCCGATGATTAAAATGATTAAATAGGGTTAATAAAAACATTCTTGGATTATTTTAAATTATTTACATAAACTACAATAATAGAAAGAAGAAAAGGTATTTGTATTTAATTTTCACGTATACGTTCAAAGAACTTGTAACAATTAAAACGTATTTAAAAGATAATAACTAAGGTGGAAATGATATTATCCAAACATAAACATATATTTTTTAATTATTATTATTTAAAGTCACGTCTTTCTTCCGATCCAAGTGCAAACTTGGATCGGAACTTGCCGGTAAAAAAAAGAAATGCTGTAAAATGTGGATATTAGGTTTTTTGGGGAACTGGTGATAATGGAAATAAGAAAAAGAAAAATGTTCATTGAGCAGAATTTTTCCAGAAAATAATGAAATGATTGTTGCTTCATTTTGTAAAACATATTTAGATTTCATGGACCAAATAAAGCTGAAATGTTGCTCTGATGTTACCAAGTTGATGTTTGTTTTAGACAGCTGTATTGTATTATTATTATATACTTATAGTACTAATTTGTAAATATTATTCAGAGAGGGGACGTTTGTTATAAACATATTATATTCTTCTAGAAGAACAGCCGGACTGTGAAAATATCCAAGTGATGATGTTATTTTGTAGAGAGAGCCTTCTACTCACAGTTGTTCTTTCGTAGATGTTCCACGGTTCAACTGAAGAAGACAAAAGCTGGTGCTCCGCCCACCTTGTGTTTGCCTCCATTCTATTGGCTGTGAAGAATACAACCTGAGAATAGACCCAAATCGTCTCATGATTCACTGAGATTTGGAAAAGATCTCAGTTCAGATCTTAGTTAACCCTAACCCTCAAAAGCAAGAAGCACGAGGTTGAACATGAGCCAGGGGACACAACATCACCATGGCAACTGGCAGAGGTGTGTCCTCGAGTCATGTGACTTGGACTCGAGTCAGACTCGAGTCATTAATTTGATGACTTCAGACTCAACTCGACAAAACGTACAAAGACTTGCAACTGGACTTGGACTTTAACATCGATGACTCGTGACTTCACTTGGACTCGAGCCTTTTGACTCGAGAAGACTTGCTACTTCCCATGAAAACTGGGGAAAACATTTGTTTATCTGCATCTGTCAAAAAGATGTGCGCCACCTGTATGCAGAGAGCGCTGCCTGCACGACATCCAATCACTGCGGTCCCACCTGGTTCTGATTCGACAGCATCTAAACGGGCACATTGCAAGACAACCAATGAAGCGCAAACAACGCACCAGTTGGAAAAAACAATACCGAAGATAGTTTCATTTGGCTATAAAAATTACGAGGTAGTCAACAAAAAACGAGTTGCTATTTGCAAAACAAGATTCCAGACGAAGCTGCCACAACGTCCAACTTTGTTCGACACCTGAAGTTGCACAAAGAAAGGTAAGTTTTGAACGAATCAACGTCACGTCCGGTTTAAAGTACTATAACACAGTCACAGTCGATCCACCGTTACCCTTCCCTTCGTAGTCTAGGTCTGTGAGGCAGCGCACCATCACCCAGGGTTCCCCGTCCCCACTATAATAAGAGGACTCGAACTAAGATGGTGAGACTTTGGACTCGACTTGAGACTTGTTGGCTTTGACTTTTGACTCGACTTGACTCGGGACTCGAGGGCAACGACGTGAGACTTACTTGTGACTTGCATAACAATGACTTTGTCCCACCTCTGGTAACTGGGACCAGACGCAGCGGTGTCACACGCAGCGTTAAAACCAGCACATGTATAAGAAGGGCCCACTGGAGTTAGTGGAACTGAGTTTATTCAGCAAAAATCCAACAGGGAGCAGAGCTTCAAAAGGTGAGAAGGTAGTTCAATGAGTAATGGGCTCCAAAGAAGAGCGCGAGTCTAAGCATCAAACAAGACCAGACACGGCATCGCATCGCCGGGCTCAACGCCAACCAACAACTGTTGAAAAGTTATTTTTGGATTGTTTAGTTTCTCCTCATTCATTTATCACCTGTCGTTTTTTCTTTTTTACTTTTCCGTGTTGTTTTTTTGATGGCGCACTGTGACCAAAGGCCGCTGGTAAATTTAGAGTTTTGAGGGTTCGTTTGGTTTGTTTATTGAGTTAGTTCAGATTATCACGACGTCTTACAGCTGACGATGAGAAGCTGAAGGAGACTTTGTTGGAGGCTGTGGTTGCAGGCCGTGTAGGGAGTTCCTTCCAGAGGGAGAGGAAAGCGCTGTTTTTCATCCTGCTTCTGAGTTGTCAGTGGAGTTGCTGCTGGCAGTTTGTCGGAACAGCAACTCAAACTTCAGGAATTTAAATTCCAAGAACGTAAACTGCAATATGAAACGGCCCAGTTAAGGGTCAGGCTGTCAGAGAGAAGGAGATTGCAAAATAATTCAAATTAAGAGATTAGACGTTGATTTTGACTTGAATATGAAGCGGTTGAAAGGACAGACAGAGAGGACATCAGAGGGAGGCGAGGACATCCATGATCCTCTCGCCCATCAGCTTGTGCCATTGGGATGGTTTCACCTTTTCACAAGCTAAGACCACGCCGTCCACTGAAGGCGTCTAACGTGAGTGAACACGTCGTGGGTGGATTCACACACACACACACACACGAACACACACATACACATTAACAGACACACACACATTCACATACACACACAGACAGACACACATTCACACATACACACGGACACACACACAC
>NC_084902.1:975000-982500 GCF_949316345.1 Pungitius pungitius
GTTGAGTTCTTACATAACTCTAAATGGGAGCACACCAAGAGGACAAAGGAAGGGACTCATGTCGCCGACAGAAAAGATGTCTGTCTGCTCCACAGAGTACCACGTCTTCCTCTTTGTGGTTCTCTGGAAAAAGAACAATATGTTGAATGTTGTCCAATGCGATCAGAGAACTGCGTACATTTACGATAAAACACAAAGTAAACACTCTAGTTACGTCAACTGCCATCTCATTCGTAACCAAGATACTTTGTTTACCAGAAGACATGAGCAGTTACTTAGACATCCTTTTGAACATGTAATACAATACAGTTGACTCACTGAGTTGTTGCCAGGAATCTCTTCATGTCCCAGATGATGAGAACCAGAGGGAAACCAGATGTTGGCAAAGAACAGAGGCCTAATGTGTTTACGTATTTGCCTGAGAACTACACAAAGTAAAGCGACCTCGTTCCTGCAGAGATTTGGATCTGATACCAGGAGAGTTTGGTCCTAATACCAACCAGACCAGGAGCCACTGAGTACGGGTTTTGCCACCAGTTGAGAAGCACTGCTTTGGGCCTTGCTTTTGTCATTGAGTTTGATTGACCGTTAATTTGTGTTCATTTATGTCCGTAGATGATAATACATATTTATAGATGTTTTGTCGTTCCCTTTCACAGACCACCTCAGAGTGTCGTCGGTGTGAACTGCTCCAGCAGAAAGATGCAGAAGAGTTCCTCGGAGAGCTTGAAGGGACTCTTGAGAAGATAAACAGCGGCCCATGCCCCCCGGAGGACCTTTAATAAAAAGACACTTCATAATATGTTTTCCTCTTTGTGCATTTTCTGCAGAGATCACGGTTCAGGTGGTTGGAGAGAGAACTTTTAGAGTGAAGTTAGTGAAGTTTTAAGTGACTTCTTGAACTTAAATTTTGCTTTGAGCTTTAAACAGGAAGCTGTGATCCATTCAGGAAAGGAAACAGCATTCGTATTAAGGTGCTGGAGAAGACAAAGGAGGCACAACATGTCCAACTTTGTGGAGCAAAAGTTTTGAAAGTTTTTTTGTTTTGATTGAAAACGGCAAATCCTCTTCACTTCTGGTCCAACAAAGTGTCTCCGTTGCCCTGACAACAGCAAGGAAAGAGCAGACCAGGAAGCAGTTCAATGTGCCCGTTACCACGGAGACGGCCTAACTTTGTGAGGATCTGAAGAGCGTTCTGATACTTTGAGAACGCCTCCTGACCTTTGACCTCTGGACTCTGACGTTGATCGGCTCTTTTGAGTCCTCCCTTCAACAAGACAATTTTCCCTTTTGGCCTCTTAGCCACTAAATGCAAAGATAAGTTATCGATAACTAAAACAAGCGGCGACCTTGTACCCCGCCGGCGCCATGAGACGTTAAGTGTGGGATGTCGGCAACGTTCACACTTTTTTTTAATACTACCAAAGCTGTAAAGTGATCACGCAGCAGGGCGTGCAAACTGATAAATGTGCATGAAAAAACAAAAAAAATACATCAATATTCATACACTTTAATGTTGTCACATTAATAAAGCATTGATGACATCATTGTTTCTCTGTGAATTGATCACGTTAATAATAACATCTCACTGTGTGACACACAGTGAGATTTTAGTTCAGCGTGGCCTCTCGTCTTCTCCCAGCATAACGGTGTCTCGTATGCTTTTTAACGACAGCGTGACTTGTTTCCCACTAATCTTGGTTTTTGCATGTGGCCCCTCCCCCCATGCTCTGAGGAGGCTCCGCCCCTTTCCCCATTTGTGGAGAATTCTATGAATGTTGGATCATTAACTCCATCCATTTTGAGTCAGACTCGTCTTGCTGCTGTTTAATAGAATTGATTGTTTTTTTATATATGCGTTGTGTGTGTATTGTCTATTTAACTATCCATGCATCTATCCTTCAATGAGTGGCAGAGTGTGACTTAAATGTCAATACATTCAAGCAGTCAACTGAACTGCAAGTTATTAAACATTGAACGTTGCATTCGATTAAGAATGAAGAGATGCTGAAAATTTAAACAAGTTTAAACAGCAGGACGCGTCCCAACCTTTTTTCTGTTATAATTTTGCCAAATTTTAACATAAATGAAAGAATATTAGCGATATTTGACATTTACTGTAAATCATATGTGAAATGTCTGAAAGCTAAAAGTATCCAGAGCCGAGATCATCCGTTTGTGTCACGGTCCTTTGTTCGGTCTTCTGATTGGACCACACAAAGCTCCTCTTGCACCAAGAAGCTTGGTCAGATCTTCTTGCATCTCTTTTCAGCTCAACTGTACTGAGGGCTTGTGTTTTATGACATGGCTATTCTTATTATTCGCCTATAGGCTGGTTAGTAATAAATACTTTAGGCATAAACAAGTTTAAGATACTTTTGTTTTCTCACAAAACACACAAATGGTAGTCGTGCATTATAATTCAGAACCTAAAATCAGTCAGTTACATAAATAAATATTACTTCATTTACCATTGTCATGTTTTGGGACTGAAATAACTTCTGCAGGCAGCACCTTGTGTTATTGATTGATGACATTTTATTCCAGTTAAGATATGTTAATATTGTATCTCCTAAAATGTCAAAAATTAAGGTAAATCTACACAGTAACGTCTTCAAATGAGTTATTGCAAAATACTCCGTCTCTGTGGAATAAACAGCGAAAGAATAATAATGAATAAGACTCATTTCCTGATCGATGGGATCGATCTTAAACTATCCCACAAACGACAGCTATTAAAGAACTGATTAACAAATACAAACTGTTCCGGGATCAGTTCTGTGCGTTTTAGCACGCGCGCACTGCGTTCAGAGGCCGCTCTGCGCATGCTCAGCGGGCCTCGTGCCACACTCTTCCCCGCTCGCCCCCTCCCGTGCCGGGGGGTCATTATCGATCTTGTGCGGTGATCGATCATCAGCTCTCGGGCTTGTCCTTGTTGGGGCCCATGAACTCCACCCCGTCGATCGGGATGTCCTTCTCCTGAATGGCCTTCTGCACGCACCGCTGGTACTTCCGGAAGGTCTCGGTGCACGGGTCGCCGCTCCGGTCTCCCTTCAGGAACTTCTCCGCGAACCAGCGGTTAAAGCACTGGTCGTAGTCCCGCTTCAGGTCGTTGCAGGCCTCTCCGACGCTGTTCATCTCCGATGGCTCGAGTCCCGCGGCCGGCGGGAGAGAGGCTGGAGGTTTTCTCGAAGAAGACAGCCGCAGATGAGACGAGCAGCGCTGCGTGACCCTCTTTGAGCGGAGGGACGTGATTGGCTGAGTCGAGAGACCCATGGACCGGAAAGACGTCACGACGTAACAGAGATGTTCAACCGTGTAGGAGGAGCCACTCCCCAAGGAATCCAAACTCTTTATTTGTTGAAACCGAAGTTTTTTCTCTGCGTTTCGTGTGTGATCGTGTGTGTGTCTCTCTGTGTGTACGTGTATTCGACTATATGTGAGCAAACACCAAATTACATTTGGCTGCATGATTTTTTATTTTCCATCATTTTAGTTTCCTGCTAAAAAAAATCAGAGATTAAAAAAATGCAATAATTGCAATATTGGAAAGTACATTTATTGTTGGACTCTACAGATTTCTCTCCTTTTTCAGCTTTTGTTTACTTTCCCTCCAGTACACTTCAGAGGGAAAAATGTGTTTCTACCTTCTTCTTTTTATTAAAAATATTATTGAACCTGGGGCGATTCCCAAATCAAGCAGGAAATAATTTACATTAGCTTTACAAGCTGCAACTCACAAGTGAACTATAATTCAATAATGTGTTTTGAATGGGAAATATTCAGTATAAGTGAGTTTTTTTCATATATTTGGTGATTAAACTTTTTCAAAGTTTTTTTTTTAACTTATTATTATTATACACAATCCGTGTGTCTTTTAGATCGCGTTTCACTACCTGGTCTTTAATTCTCTTAGATACTGTCAAAGTGAGATGTCTTTCTCTTTTGACCCAAACACATCCCAAAAAACCCGCGAGAGATCGCGCAGCTTTCGGAAGTCTCGCGGTTCTCCAAGAAGCCGCGAGGAGCATCGGACTAATCGAAATAAGCTGGTATTTAATATTGTTGATCAACTAAGAAAAAATAAAACACAACCGGGATTTAACAAGGGTAAGTAGCATCCGTGGAGCTCCTCGGCTACCATTTGATCCTCAGTGTGCTAGAGATAAACATGCTAACTACATTAGCATGCTTTGCTAGGCCCCTCTGATTGTTGTGACCGGATGCTCGCGGGCTGCTAGCTTATCCGTTAGCCGCTCGACCATGTTTGCGTTTCGTTTAATTCAAACTTTATGTTAATTATTCGCGCCGCACGCAGTCCACCTCGTAGCTCCAAGATGTCTGACAGCGAGGACAGTGACTTTTCCGACAACCAGAGCGGGGCCAGCAGCGACGGAGAGGCCGAGGAGGTGAATGAGGTATGCTAACCGCTAAGCTAAGTGATGCTAGCCAAACGGAGGGGTTTCTCAGGGTAAACATTGGGATTTAATGGGGCTCAAAGTGGAACAAACTGCCAAAAGATGACCTCACGGGCTGGAGGACATGTTGCCAGTAGATGCATATCATACAGTTTACTTCAGCTCGTGTATGTGGAGTGATGAGTACACATTAAAGTACTTTTACTTTATCTGACAGGTTGTGTGAATTTAAACATTAAAATACGCGGTTATTGACGGAAAGGAATGTGGAACTCCACTGTTGGTGGAAATCTTTTTAATTAAAACATCTGCTGTTTCCCAAAGTGAGGAAGTTGCTATAATTGTAAAGGTTTGGAATGAGGGAAAACCGTGCTGGTTTCTGTACATCACTTCTTAAAGGTTTCTTAACTTCTTTGTTTTATGAACCACTGATTCAGGGAAAATCCATAATGAAAAGAGTCAATAGTTTAACTAAAAAAAAATTAACAAAAAAAATACTTTTACTTAAAGTAATAAAACGGTACTGACAGCATATATAATGGTTACAATACTACAACCTAATAGTTTTATTGACTCTACCCTCTGGCCAATCCCGTCATTGAACCATTGTTTAGTGAGCTCATTTAATTCTATACCATTTTTGTTGTATACATTTTACGTTTTTACATCCAATTTTATTCTGTGATATTTTCTCTGTGTTTGTGTACATATAAATGCTCCTGTAGCAAAACAAAATTCAAGTAACTAATCTATTTTTACTCACTTTCACTGATTTTATGGTATTTAAATACTCCACACACACACACACACACACCCACTAGGAGGAGACTGGGAGCCCTGTGGGCAGCGACAAGGTAGCAGAGGAGGAGGGGGAGGACCTGGAGGATGAGGAGGAATACGACGAGGAGGAGGAGGAGGACGATGACGATCGTCCCAGGAAGAAGCCGAGACACGGGGGGTTCATCCTGGACGAAGCCGGTACGATTCCACGACGACGTCGCCTTTTCCACCTAAAAAAAAAATGAACTAATCACTTTTTCCCGGAGGCCTCGTTTGTTTTACAGTGGGGGGGTTTAATTGTTTCTGTGTTCTCTGTCTAGATGTGGATGACGAGTACGAGGATGAGGAAGATCAGTGGGAGGAAGGTGCTGAAGACATTCTGGAGAAAGGTGAGGAACTGTGTGTGTGTGTGTGTGTGTGTGTGTGTGTGTGTGTGTGTGTGTGTGTGTGTGTGTGTGTGTGTGTGTGTGTGTGTGTGTGTGTGTGTGTGTGAGAGAGAGTGAGATTGATGTCAAGTATCAGACGTAGGAGACAGACCATGTGGCAACAGCATAATATGCATTGACGACAACACAGAGGGGGGGGGGCAGTGATGGCACGTAGGCCATGTTTACCAGACGGAAGAGACGAATACAGGAAGTAGACGTCAGGACGATGAAATGACGTAGAACAGGCAACATGGCGTAGGAGGTCGAGGACGTGTAGGCCATGAGGACGGGAGCTCGCTGACTGACAGGGCGTAGATGATGAAAAGGGGATGTAGCTATTGGGGACGGGGGTATGTCCTGCAGAGTTTTTCATTGTGAATGAATGTAAACGCTGTGTCTGAGATGGAGAAGCCTCCTCTGTAACTGCTGAGGTTGAGGGTTTGAAGCTGCCTCTTTAACTCTCTCTCTCTGTCTCACCGGTGCTCCTCTCTCGCCCTGCATGTCCTCTCCAGTTAACGGTAATTCTTCTCCAGATGCTCTCCTTGTTTTAACATCGATTTGTATCTGCAGCAGATGGAAAAACCGTTGTCAACCATCTGATAAAGTGTTAAATCCCCCCCCCCCCCCCGCCCCTCCATCAAGGCACAGCTGTATGTATGAGCACCACGCCAGGAAGCACAGAGAGTGAACTCCTATCCAAGTTAATTCAATTTAAATGACTATAAACACGTCAGCTCACTTTTTATTAGCTAAAGAAACCAGATTTGAGGACCTGAATCCCTCCGGGTCGTAACCCGGCATCCAGATGTTGGTCCTAAAGTCTCTTTTCAGTCATTGGGAGTGAATGTGCCGGCGCTGCTACCTGCTCGATGCATGGCTGCCATGGTAACGCTGCAGAAACAAAACACCAGGCGGCGTGCGCTGCGTTCAAAGACAACCCGACCTCGAGCCGCTAAACGGAACCAGTGGTTTGTTCCTGTTGATTAAACACTATCTTTGTTTCTGGTCTGAGGACGAACAGGTAGACCAGTTAACCCCAGTGGAACCTTGAGTACTTTTAACCATTAGGTTGGTGTTTTGTTTCTGCCGTAGTCTGACCTTTGACCCCTCACTGGCCACGTGTTGTTTCTGTGCTGTACAGTCACCATTAATCTTTTTTTTTTCTTCTTTTTTTTCTCCCATCATGCTTTGTGTTCTGCACTGATGATGAATGTCTCTTTGGCTTCTCTCCTCTTCACCCTCCTCCTCTTCCTCTCTTGGCTGCTGCTTCGCCTTTAACTCGTCTTGGTTTTCTTCTTGTTCTGTTTGGTTTTTGGTTGTTCTTTCATCCTCCTTTCATGACCTCTCTTCCTCCTCCTCGTCCTTCTTCATCATCCCCTCACTGTTGTACCGTCTCCTTCTTTATTTCCCTGATCTTTACCTGTGCTCCTCCTCTTACCTCCTCTTCCTCCCTCACTGGTCGGTCCAAAGCAGAAGAGGCTGAAGGTAATTCACTGTCATTTTTCTCTACATTCAATCCGTATCCCCCCGTGTGATTGTGAACTTTAACCCCGTGGTCTCTCCCTCTCAGTGTCAAACATCGACCATGTGGTCCTGGATGAAGACAACTCCGGATCCAGAAGGCTGCAGAACCTGTGGAGGTACCATACTTCTGTCTTTACCTCTAATCTTTACTCATGAGAAGTCTTCATGTGGCCCAACAGAAACAAACACATCAACTTTGTTTCCTCCTAACAAACTTCACACTGTTTGCTAAACCCAAGCACTTCATTCATTGTGTGTGTGTGTGTGTGTGTGTGTGTGTGTGTGTGTGTGTGTGTGTGTGTGTGTGTGTGTGTGTGTGTGTGTGTGTGTGTGTGTGTGTGTGTGTGTGT
>NC_084902.1:987500-990000 GCF_949316345.1 Pungitius pungitius
TGGACGCCGGCGGGCAGCACGAGTGGGGCGAGCTGGTCCAGCTGGACCCGCAGACCGTGGGGGTCATCGTGCGCCTGGAGAGGGAGACGTTTCAGGTGAGGGCCCGGCAGCTGGGACGACGGCACCGTCCCCCAGAGGCAAAGGGCGGTGTGCAAACGTGTGCGTGTCCCTCAGGTGCTCAACATGCACGGGAAGGTGATGACGGTGAGGCACCAGGCGGTGAACCGCAGGAAGGACAACCGCTTCGCCGTGGCGCTGGACTCTGAGCAGAACAACATCCACGTGAAGGACATCGTGAAGGTCATCGACGGGCCGCACTCGGTGAGGACACAACGAAAGCTCCCCTTTCAAAATAAAAGTCCTGCTCCTCTGTGGAAGCAGAACCGGGAACGAGAGCACGTCTCCAGTGCAGATTTAGTGTTGCGATACAACGTTTAATGAGGAGTCTTTTGTGCAGCTTTGCGTCTTTGTGGGATAAATAGCTTCCTGCATCTGGCTGCTATTAGAAGACTAGTCCATGAACACATTCTTTTCATGCTGATTGGTTTCCTCAAATAATTCTTTAATAATAACAAATAGTTTTTTGGATTTGGGGCTTTTCATGTCTAAACCACATTGAGACATAAAAGTTACAAATAGGAGCTTCAAAGTTACGCTTTTTTTACTTTCAGACATTTCTAATTATTACTATTAGATCTATATCCTATTGATAATCTACATAAGAAACCACATCTACGCACACATCTCCATACACGTGGCGTTCAGGCCCCTCACCTCCCAGCTGCATGCGTTTAACAGAAAATGTGTGCTGTGCCCCCCCCCCCCCTCACAGGGCCGTGAAGGGGAGATCCGGCACCTCTTCAGAGGCTTCGCCTTCCTCCACTGCAAGAAGCTGGTGGAGAACGGGGGCATGTTTGTCTGCAAGACGCGACACCTGGTGCTGGCCGGGGGCTCAAAGGTCGGTGGGGGGGGGGGGGGGGCACGCTCTCGGCCCCTTGAAGCTTAACCGAGACTAGAAAGTAGAGAGAACTCGCACGTGTTTGTGCTGAATTTTTAACAAATAAATAAAAAGAATGCAAGAGGGATTTCTTCTGAAATCCATTATTATGAATCTGTATTTCAAAGAATCTGTCTAAAGCAAAGTGTATTTAAGTGGAGACTTTATGAATAATTCTTTTTGAAGTTGGGTTTGCGTTGGTCCCACATGATGCGTTCAGGGACCGTCCTCTCAGAAGGAAGTTGTGACCTGACTGACTTTGTCTCTTCAGCCCAGAGACGTCACCAACTTCACGGTGGGAGGCTTCGCCCCAATGAGCCCTCGGATCAGCAGCCCGATGCACCACGGAGGAGGAAGTGAGTCACCACAGCGGCACCAGAACCGCCCACGTAAACCGGGCCGAGTCCCTCGGGGCGGCTTTGCTTCTGAGAATTTTAAAAGCTCTAAACTCGTAAACTCAACACAGTCCCACATTTATTTTGAGCTCAAATCCCTGGACGTTAAACAATTCCAGATGTTCTGCTGCTAACTGCTAGATGTGGTGAGGACGAGCTCGTCTCCATGGAAACCGTTATCAACTCAGTATTTCGGTGAACTTGTGTGGAAGTCTCAGTGCACGACATCATCATCACTGAATCCCATAAACTCATTCTGCATTGACTTTGCATGGAATCTACTCTTTGGTTGTGATTTAATGTAATAAAAGGGAAGGAAAGGATGCAGAAATAGACACAATGAGCGGTTTCATTCATTCATTCATCTTTCCTTAAACTCTGTAGAGACAAATCTGTAAGAACAATGTTTTTTTCGTCCTGTAGGTTCGCCACAAAGAGGAGGAGGTGGCGGAGGAGGTGCAGGAGGAGGAGGAGGAGGAGGAGGAGGGGGGGGGATGGGGCGGGGCAGAGGACGAAGAGACAACGAGCTGATTGGTCAGACGGTCCGCATCTCCCAGGGTCCCTACAAAGGTGAGACGGAGCCTGACTCCTCTGCTCTCATTCTGTTGGTCTTCTTCAAACGACACTGACGGCCTGGACTCCATTTCCCAGGATACATCGGTGTGGTGAAGGACGCCACCGAGTCCACAGCGCGAGTGGAACTGCACTCCACCTGTCAGACCATCTCCGTGGACCGCCAGCGCCTAACCACCATGTGCGTGGTTTCTATCGCTGTAGTACGACCTCAAAGCGCTTTGAGGTCCCAAACGTCATCAACTATACGTCCACACTTGAGGGCGGGGCTACACGCCTGTGGTCACCTGTTCTTCTGTTTAGTGGCTTGGAGGCATTTCATGTTGGCTCCTCCCTTTTCTTCTCTGGTCATCCTCTCGTCATGTGATTAATCTTTGTACCCCCCCCTCCTCCCCCCAGGGGCGCTAAGCGGCACAGCGGGATGACCTCCACCCACGGCCGTACGCCCATGTACGGCTCGCAGACCCCCATGTACGGCACCGGGTCCCGGACCCCGATGTACGGCTCCCAGACACCGATACACGAGGGTGAGTCT